>NW_026698449.1:0-23253 GCF_030435755.1 Ochotona princeps
TTTCATTCCTAGATAATGCACTCAAAGGGCACTAAGCATAGAGTGTGCAAACTGAGTTTCCTTGAGAGCTGCTTGGAAGCCTGATGGTGTGTGAAGTTAGTGAGCCAAATGGAGTTGTTCTCCCCACAAGAACCACTCGGCTGATCCTTCTTCAATATGCCCTTCACCAACATGCAGTGTTTCCTTGATTGAATTAGCTCTCACACCAATATTTGCGTGTAGAGCCTTTGCATTGAGGGCTATCTGAAAATGGCTGTGGCGCTGAAGCTGCCTGTGAATGTGGAGTTGGTGGCATGTGAAACCCGCATGTGGAGCATTCGTTTGTGTGGGATGCTCTACCAGGTTCATTTCAGTCCTAGGCACTGAAAGGGCACTAAGCATAGAGTGTGAAAAACTGAGTTTCCTTGAGAGCTGCTTGGAAGCCTGATGTGATGTGTGTGAAGTTAGTGAGCAAATGCAGTTGTTCTCCCACAAGAACCACTCGGCTGATCCTTCTTCAATATGCCCTTCACCAACATGCAGAGTTTCCTTGATTGAATTAGCTCTCACACCAATATTTGCGTCTAGAGCCTTTGCATTGAGGGCTATCTGAAAACGGCTGTGGCGCTGAAGTTGCCTGTGAATGTGGAGTTGGTGGCATGTGAAACCCGCATGTGGAGCATTCGTTTGTGTGGGATGCTCTACCGGGTTCATTTCAGTCCTAGGCACTGAAAGGGCACTAAGCATAGAGTGTGAAAACTGAGTTTCCTTGAGAGCTGCTTGGAAGCCTGATGGTGTGTGAAGTTAGTGAGCCAAATGCAGTTGTTCTCCCACAAGAACCACTCGGCTGATCCTTCTTCAATATGCCCTTCACCAACATGCAGTGTTTCCTTGATTGAATTAGCTCTCACACCAATATTTGCGTCTAGAGCCTTTGCATTGAGGGCTATCTGAAAACGGCTGTGGCGCTGAAGTTGCCTGTGAATGTGGAGTTGGTGGCATGTGAAACCCGCATGTGGAGCATTCGTTTGTGTGGGATGCTCTACCAGGTTCATTCCTAGATAATGCACTCAAAGGGCACTAAGCATAGAGTGTGAAAACTGAGTTTCCTTGAGAGCTGCTTGGAAGCCTGATGGTGTGTGAAGTTAGTGAGCCAAATGGAGTTGTTCTCCCACAAGAACAACTCGGCTGATCCTTCTTCAATATGCCCTTCACCAACATGCAGTGTTTCCTTGATTGAATTAGCTCTCACACCAATATTTGCGTCTAGAGCCTTTGCATTGAGGGCTATCTGAAAACGGCTGTGGCGCTGAAGTTGCCTGTGAATGTGAGGAGTTGGTGGCATGTGAAACCCGCATGTGGAGCATTCGTTTGTGTGGGGATCCTCACCAAGCTTCATTTCAGTCCTAGGCACTCAAAGGGCACTAAGCATAGAGTGTGAAAACTGAGTTTCCTTGAGAGCTGCTTGGAAGCCTGATGGTGTGTGAAGTTAGTGAGCCAAATGGAGTTGTTCTCCCACAAGAACCACTCGGCTGATCCTTCTTCAATATGCCCTTCACCAACATGCAGTGTTTCCTTGATTGAATTAGCTCGCACACCAATATTTGCGTCTAGAGCCTTTGCGTTGAGGGCTATCTGAAAACGGCTGTGGCGCTGAAGTTGCCTGTGAATGTGGAGTTGGTGGCATGTGAAACCCGCATGTGGAGCATTCGTTTGTGTGGGATGCTCTACAGGGTTCATTTCAGTCCTAGGCACTCAAAGGGCACTAAGCATAGAGTGTGAAAACTGAGTTTCCTTGAGAGCTGCTTGGAAGCCTGATGGTGTGTGAAGTTAGTGAGCCAAATGGAGTTGTTCTCCCACAAGAACCACTCGGCTGATCCTTCTTCAATATGCCCTTCACCAACATGCAGTGTTTCCTTGATTGAATTAGCTCTCACACCAATATTTGCGTCTAGAGCCTTTGCATTGAGGGCTATCTGAAAACGGCTGTGGCGCTGAAGTTGCCTGTGAATGTGGAGTTGGTGGCATGTGAAACCCGCATGTGGAGCATTCGTTTGTGTGGGATGCTCTACCAGGTTCATTCCTAGATAATGCACTCAAAGGGCACTAAGCATAGAGTGTGAAAACTGAGTTTCCTTGAGAGCTGCTTGGAAGCCTGATGGTGTGTGAAGTTAGTGAGCCAAATGGAGTTGTTCTCCCACAAGAACAACTCGGCTGATCCTTCTTCAATATGCCCTTCACCAACATGCAGTGTTTCCTTGATTGAATTAGCTCTCACACCAATATTTGCGTCTAGAGCCTTTGCATTGAGGGCTATCTGTAAACGGCTGTGGCGCTGAAGTTGCCTGTGAATGTGGAGTTGGTGGCATGTGAAACCCGCATGTGGAGCATTCGTTTGTGTGGGATGCTCACCAAGCTTCATTTCAGTCCTAGGTACTCAAAGGGCACTAAGCATAGAGTGTGAAAACTGAGTTTCCTTGAGAGCTGCTTGGAAGCCTGATGGTGTGTGAAGTTAGTGAGCCAAATGGAGTTGTTCTCCCACAAGAACCACTCGGCTGATCCTTCTTCAATATGCCCTTCACCAACATGCAGTGTTTCCTTGATTGAATTAGCTCTCACACCAATATTTGCGTCTAGAGCCTTTGCATTGAGGGCTATCTGAAAACGGCTGTGGCGCTGAAGTTGCCTGTGAATGTGGAGTTGGTGGCATGTGAAACCCGCATGTGGAGCATTCGTTTGTTTTCATGTTTCACCAGGTTCATTCCTAGATAATGCACTCAAAGGGCACTAAGCATAGAGTGTGAAAACTGAGTTTCCTTGAGAGCTGCTTGGAAGCCTGATGGTGTGTGAAGTTAGTGAGCCAAATGGAGTTGTTCTCCCACAAGAACCACTCGGCTGATCCTTCTTCAATATGCCCTACACCAACATGCAGTGTTTCCTTGATTGAATTAGCTCTCACACCAATATTTGCGTCTAGAGCCTTTGCATTGTGGGCTATCTAAAAACAGCTGTGGTGCTGAAGTTGCCTGTCAATGTGGAGTTGGTGGCATGTGAAACCCGCATGTGGAGCATTCGTTTGTGTGGGATGCTCTACCAGGTTCATTCCTAGATAATGCACTCAAAGGGCACTAAGCATAGAGTGTGCAAACTGAGTTTCCTTGAGAGCTGCTTGGAAGCCTGATGGTGTGTGAAGTTAGTGAGCCAAATGGAGTTGTTCTCCCACAAGAACCACTCGGCTGATCCTTCTTCAATATGCCCTTCACCAACATGCAGTGTTTCCTTGATTGAATTAGCTCTCACACCAATATTTGCGTGTAGAGCCTTTGCTTTGAGGGCTATCTGAAAATGGCTGTGGCGCTGAAGCTGCCTGTGAATGTGGAGTTGGTGGCATGTGAAACCCGCATGTGGAGCATTCGTTTGTGTGGGATGCTCTACCAGGTTCATTTCAGTCCTAGGCACTGAAAGGGCACTAAGCATAGAGTGTGAAAACTGAGTTTCCTTGAGAGCTGCTTGGAAGCCTGATGGTGTGTGAAGTTAGTGAGCCAAATGCAGTTGTTCTCCCACAAGAACCACTCGGCTGATCCTTCTTCAATATGCCCTTCACCAACATGCAGAGTTTCCTTGATTGAATTAGCTCTCACACCAATATTTGCGTCTAGAGCCTTTGCATTGAGGGCTATCTGAAAACGGCTGTGGCGCTGAAGTTGCCTGTCAATGTGGAGTTGGTGGCATGTGAAACCCGCATGTGGAGCATTCGTTTGTGTGGGATGCTCTACAGGGTTCATTTCAGTCCTAGGCACTCAAAGGGCACTAAGCATAGAGTGTGAAAACTGAGTTTCCTTGAGAGCTGCTTGGAAGCCTGATGGTGTGTGAAGTTAGTGAGCCAAATGGAGTTGTTCTCCCACAAGAACCACTCGGCTGATCCTTCTTCAATATGCCCTTCACCAACATGCAGTGTTTCCTTGATTGAATTAGCTCTCACACCAATATTTGCGTCTAGAGCCTTTGCATTGAGGGCTATCTGAAAACGGCTGTGGCGCTGAAGTTGCCTGTGAATGTGGAGTTGGTGGCATGTGAAACCCGCATGTGGAGCATTCGTTTGTGTGGGATGCTCTACCAGGTTCATTCCTAGATAATGCACTCAAAGGGCACTAAGCATAGAGTGTGAAAACTGAGTTTCCTTGAGAGCTGCTTGGAAGCCTGATGGTGTGTGAAGTTAGTGAGCCAAATGGAGTTGTTCTCCCACAAGAACAACTCGGCTGATCCTTCTTCAATATGCCCTTCACCAACATGCAGTGTTTCCTTGATTGAATTAGCTCTCACACCAATATTTGCGTCTAGAGCCTTTGCATTGAGGGCTATCTGAAAACGGCTGTGGCGCTGAAGTTGCCTGTGAATGTGGAGTTGGTGGCATGTGAAACCCGCATGTGGAGCATTCGTTTGTGTGGGATCCTCACCAAGCTTCATTTCAGTCCTAGGCACTCAAAGGGCACTAAGCATAGAGTGTGAAAACTGAGTTTCCTTGAGAGCTGCTTGGAAGCCTGATGGTGTGTGAAGTTAGTGAGCCAAATGGAGTTGTTCTCCCACAAGAACCACTCGGCTGATCCTTCTTCAATATGCCCTTCACCAACATGCAGTGTTTCCTTGATTGAATTAGCTCTCACACCAATATTTGCGTCTAGAGCCTTTGCGTTGAGGGCTATCTGAAAACGGCTGTGGCGCTGAAGTTGCCTGTGAATGTGGAGTTGGTGGCATGTGAAACCCGCATGTGGAGCATTCGTTTGTTTGGCATGTTTCACCAGGTTCATTCCTAGATAATGCACTCAAAGGGCACTAAGCATAGAGTGTGAAAACTGAGTTTCCTTGAGAGCTGCTTGGAAGCCTGATGGTGTGTGAAGTTAGTGAGCCAAATGGAGTTGTTCTCCCACAAGAACCACTCGGCTGATCCTTCTTCAATATGCCCTACACCAACCTGCAGTGTTTCCTTGATTGAATTAGCTCTCACACCAATATTTGCGTCTAGAGCCTTTGCATTGTGGGCTATCTAAAAACAGCTGTGGTGCTGAAGTTGCCTGTCAATGTGGAGTTGGTGGCATGTGAAACCCGCATGTGGAGCATTCGTTTGTGTGGGATGCTCTACCAGGTTCATTCCTAGATAATGCACTCAAAGGGCACTAAGCATAGAGTGTGCAAACTGAGTTTCCTTGAGAGCTGCTTGGAAGCCTGATGGTGTGTGAAGTTAGTGAGCCAAATGGAGTTGTTCTCCCACAAGAACCACTCGGCTGATCCTTCTTCAATATGCCCTTCACCAACATGCAGTGTTTCCTTGATTGAATTAGCTCTCACACCAATATTTGCGTGTAGAGCCTTTGCATTGAGGGCTATCTGAAAATGGCTGTGGCGCTGAAGCTGCCTGTGAATGTGGAGTTGGTGGCATGTGAAACCCGCATGTGGAGCATTCGTTTGTGTGGGATGCTCTACCAGGTTCATTTCAGTCCTAGGCACTGAAAGGGCACTAAGCATAGAGTGTGAAAACTGAGTTTCCTTGAGAGCTGCTTGGAAGCCTGATGGTGTGTGAAGTTAGTGAGCCAAATGGAGTTGTTCTCCCACAAGAACAACTCGGCTGATCCTTCTTCAATATGCCCTTCACCAACATGCAGAGTTTCCTTGATTGAATTAGCTCTCACACCAATATTTGCGTCTAGAGCCTTTGCATTGAGGGCTATCTGAAAACGGCTGTGGCGCTGAAGTTGCCTGTGAATGTGGAGTTGGTGGCATGTGAAACCCGCATGTGGAGCATTCGTTTGTGTGGGATGCTCTACCGGGTTCATTTCAGTCCTAGGCACTGAAAGGGCACTAAGCATAGAGTGTGAAAACTGAGTTTCCTTGAGAGCTGCTTGGAAGCCTGATGGTGTGTGAAGTTAGTGAGCCAAATGCAGTTGTTCTCCCACAAGAACCACTCGGCTGATCCTTCTTCAATATGCCCTTCACCAACATGCAGTGTTTCCTTGATTGAATTAGCTCTCACACCAATATTTGCGTCTAGAGCCTTTGCATTGAGGGCTATCTGAAAACGGCTGTGGCGCTGAAGTTGCCTGTGAATGTGGAGTTGGTGGCATGTGAAACCCGCATGTGGAGCATTCGTTTGTGTGGGATGCTCTACCAGGTTCATTCCTAGATAATGCACTCAAAGGGCACTAAGCATAGAGTGTGAAAACTGAGTTTCCTTGAGAGCTGCTTGGAAGCCTGATGGTGTGTGAAGTTAGTGAGCCAAATGGAGTTGTTCTCCCACAAGAACAACTCGGCTGATCCTTCTTCAATATGCCCTTCACCAACATGCAGTGTTTCCTTGATTGAATTAGCTCTCACACCAATATTTGCGTCTAGAGCCTTTGCATTGAGGGCTATCTGAAAACGGCTGTGGCGCTGAAGTTGCCTGTGAATGTGGAGTTGGTGGCATGTGAAACCCGCATGTGGAGCATTCGTTTGTGTGGGATCCTCACCAAGCTTCATTTCAGTCCTAGGCACTCAAAGGGCACTAAGCATAGAGTGTGAAAACTGAGTTTCCTTGAGAGCTGCTTGGAAGCCTGATGGTGTGTGAAGTTAGTGAGCCAAATGGAGTTGTTCTCCCACAAGAACCACTCGGCTGATCCTTCTTCAATATGCCCTTCACCAACATGCAGTGTTTCCTTGATTGAATTAGCTCGCACACCAATATTTGCGTCTAGAGCCTTTGCGTTGAGGGCTATCTGAAAACGGCTGTGGCGCTGAAGTTGCCTGTCAATGTGGAGTTGGTGGCATGTGAAACCCGCATGTGGAGCATTCGTTTGTGTGGGATGCTCTACAGGGTTCATTTCAGTCCTAGGCACTGAAAGGGCACTAAGCATAGAGTGTGAAAACTGAGTTTCCTTGAGAGCTGCTTGGAAGCCTGATGGTGTGTGAAGTTAGTGAGCCAAATGGAGTTGTTCTCCCACAAGAACCACTCGGCTGATCCTTCTTCAATATGCCCTTCACCAACATGCAGTGTTTCCTTGATTGAATTAGCTCTCACACCAATATTTGCGTCTAGAGCCTTTGCATTGAGGGCTATCTGAAAACGGCTGTGGCGCTGAAGTTGCCTGTGAATGTGGAGTTGGTGGCATGTGAAACCCGCATGTGGAGCATTCGTTTGTGTGGGATGCTCTACCAGGTTCATTCCTAGATAATGCACTCAAAGGGCACTAAGCATAGAGTGTGAAAACTGAGTTTCCTTGAGAGCTGCTTGGAAGCCTGATGGTGTGTGAAGTTAGTGAGCCAAATGGAGTTGTTCTCCCACAAGAACAACTCGGCTGATCCTTCTTCAATATGCCCTTCACCAACATGCAGTGTTTCCTTGATTGAATTAGCTCTCACACCAATATTTGCGTCTAGAGCCTTTGCATTGAGGGCTATCTGAAAACGGCTGTGGCGCTGAAGTTGCCTGTGAATGTGGAGTTGGTGGCATGTGAAACCCGCATGTGGAGCATTCGTTTGTGTGGGATCCTCACCAAGCTTCATTTCAGTCCTAGGCACTCAAAGGGCACTAAGCATAGAGTGTGAAAACTGAGTTTCCTTGAGAGCTGCTTGGAAGCCTGATGGTGTGTGAAGTTAGTGAGCCAAATGGAGTTGTTCTCCCACAAGAACCACTCGGCTGATCCTTCTTCAATATGCCCTTCACCAACATGCAGTGTTTCCTTGATTGAATTAGCTCTCACACCAATATTTGCGTCTAGAGCCTTTGCGTTGAGGGCTATCTGAAAACGGCTGTGGCGCTGAAGTTGCCTGTGAATGTGGAGTTGGTGGCATGTGAAACCCGCATGTGGAGCATTCGTTTGTTTGGCATGTTTCACCAGGTTCATTCCTAGATAATGCACTCAAAGGGCACTAAGCATAGAGTGTGAAAACTGAGTTTCCTTGAGAGCTGCTTGGAAGCCTGATGGTGTGTGAAGTTAGTGAGCCAAATGGAGTTGTTCTCCCACAAGAACCACTCGGCTGATCCTTCTTCAATATGCCCTACACCTACCTGCAGTGTTTCCTTGATTGAATTAGCTCTCACACCAATATTTGCGTCTAGAGCCTTTGCATTGTGGGCTATCTAAAAACAGCTGTGGTACTGAAGTTGCCTGTCAATGTGGAGTTGGTGGCATGTGAAACCCGCATGTGGAGCATTCGTTTGTGTGGGATGCTCTACCAGGTTCATTCCTAGATAATGCACTCAAAGGGCACTAAGCATAGAGTGTGCAAACTGAGTTTCCTTGAGAGCTGCTTGGAAGCCTGATGGTGTGTGAAGTTAGTGAGCCAAATGGAGTTGTTCTCCCACAAGAACCACTCGGCTGATCCTTCTTCAATATGCCCTTCACCAACATGCAGTGTTTCCTTGATTGAATTAGCTCTCACACCAATATTTGCGTGTAGAGCCTTTGCATTGAGGGCTATCTGAAAATGGCTGTGGCGCTGAAGCTGCCTGTGAATGTGGAGTTGGTGGCATGTGAAACCCGCATGTGGAGCATTCGTTTGTGTGGGATGCTCTACCAGGTTCATTTCAGTCCTAGGCACTGAAAGGGCACTAAGCATAGAGTGTGAAAACTGAGTTTCCTTGAGAGCTGCTTGGAAGCCTGATGGTGTGTGAAGTTAGTGAGCCAAATGCAGTTGTTCTCCCACAAGAACCACTCGGCTGATCCTTCTTCAATATGCCCTTCACCAACATGCAGAGTTTCCTTGATTGAATTAGCTCTCACACCAATATTTGCGTCTAGAGCCTTTGCATTGAGGGCTATCTGAAAACGGCTGTGGCGCTGAAGTTGCCTGTGAATGTGGAGTTGGTGGCATGTGAAACCCGCATGTGGAGCATTCGTTTGTGTGGGATGCTCTACCGGGTTCATTTCAGTCCTAGGCACTGAAAGGGCACTAAGCATAGAGTGTGAAAACTGAGTTTCCTTGAGAGCTGCTTGGAAGTCTGATGGTGTGTGAAGTTAGTGAGCCAAATGCAGTTGTTCTCCCACAAGAACCACTCGGCTGATCCTTCTTCAATATGCCCTTCACCAACATGCAGTGTTTCCTTGATTGAATTAGCTCTCACACCAATATTTGCGTCTAGAGCCTTTGCATTGAGGGCTATCTGAAAACGGCTGTGGCGCTGAAGTTGCCTGTGAATGTGGAGTTGGTGGCATGTGAAACCCGCATGTGGAGCATTCGTTTGTGTGGGATGCTCTACCAGGTTCATTCCTAGATAATGCACTCAAAGGGCACTAAGCATAGAGTGTGAAAACTGAGTTTCCTTGAGAGCTGCTTGGAAGCCTGATGGTGTGTGAAGTTAGTGAGCCAAATGGAGTTGTTCTCCCACAAGAACAACTCGGCTGATCCTTCTTCAATATGCCCTTCACCAACATGCAGTGTTTCCTTGATTGAATTAGCTCTCACACCAATATTTGCGTCTAGAGCCTTTGCATTGAGGGCTATCTGAAAACGGCTGTGGCGCTGAAGTTGCCTGTGAATGTGGAGTTGGTGGCATGTGAAACCCGCATGTGGAGCATTCGTTTGTGTGGGATCCTCACCAAGCTTCATTTCAGTCCTAGGCACTCAAAGGGCACTAAGCATAGAGTGTGAAAACTGAGTTTCCTTGAGAGCTGCTTGGAAGCCTGATGGTGTGTGAAGTTAGTGAGCCAAATGGAGTTGTTCTCCCACAAGAACCACTCGGCTGATCCTTCTTCAATATGCCCTTCACCAACATGCAGTGTTTCCTTGATTGAATTAGCTCGCACACCAATATTTGCGTCTAGAGCCTTTGCGTTGAGGGCTATCTGAAAACGGCTGTGGCGCTGAAGTTGCCTGTCAATGTGGAGTTGGTGGCATGTGAAACCCGCATGTGGAGCATTCGTTTGTGTGGGATGCTCTACCAGGTTCATTCCTAGATAATGCACTCAAAGGGCACTAAGCATAGAGTGTGAAAACTGAGTTTCCTTGAGAGCTGCTTGGAAGCCTGATGGTGTGTGAAGTTAGTGAGCCAAATGGAGTTGTTCTCCCACAAGAACCACTCGGCCGATCCTTCTTCAATATGCCCTTCACCAACATGCAGTGTTTCCTTGATTGAATTAGCTCTCACACCAATATTTGCGTCTAGAGCCTTTGCATTGAGGGCTATCTGAAAACGGCTGTGGCGCTGAAGTTGCCTGTGAATGTGGAGTTGGTGGCATGTGAAACCCGCATGTGGAGCATTCGTTTGTGTGGGATGCTCTACCAGGTTCATTTCAGTCATAGGTACTCAAAGGGCACTAAGCATAGAGTGTGAAAACTGAGTTTCCTTGAGAGCTGCTTGGAAGCCTGATGGTGTGTGAAGTTAGTGAGCCAAATGGAGTTGTTCTCCCACAAGAACCACTCGGCTGATCCTTCTTCAATATGCCCTTCACCAACATGCAGTGTTTCCTTGATTGAATTAGCTCTCACACCAATATTTGCGTCTAGAGCCTTTGCATGGAAGGCTATCTGAAAACGGCTGTGGCGCTGAAGTTGCCTGTGAATGTGGAGTTGGTGGCATGTGAAACCCGCATGTGGAGCATTCGTTTGTGTGGGATGCTCTACCAGGTTCATTCCTAGATAATGCACTCAAAGGGCACTAAGCATAGAGTGTGAAAACTGAGTTTCCCTGACAGCAGCTTGGAAGCCTGATGGTGTGTGAAGTTAGTGAGCCAAATGGAGTTGTTCTCCCACAAGAACCACTCGGCTGATCCTTCTTCAATATGCCCTTCACCAACATGCAGTGTTTCCTTGATTGAATTAGCTCTCACACCAATATTTGCGTCTAGAGCCTTTGCATTGAGGGCTATCTGAAAACGGCTGTGGCGCTGAAGTTGCCTGTCAATGTGGAGTTGGTGGCATGTGAAACCCGCATGTGGAGCATTCGTTTGTGTGGGATGCTCTACCAGGTTCATTTCAGTCATAGGTACTCAAAGGGCACTAAGCATAGAGTGTGAAAACTGAGTTTCCTTGAGAGCTGCTTGGAAGCCTGATGGTGTGTGAAGTTAGTGAGCCAAATGGAGTTGTTCTCCCACAAGAACCACTCGGCTGATCCTTCTTCAATATGCCCTTCACCAACATGCAGAGTTTCCTTGATTGAATTAGCTCTCACACCAATATTTGCGTCTAGAGCCTTTGCATTGAGGGCTATCTGAAAACGGCTGTGGCGCTGAAGTTGCCTGTGAATGTGGAGTTGGTGGCATGTGAAACCCGCATGTGGAGCATTCGTTTGTGTGGGATGCTCTACCAGGTTCATTCCTAGATAATGCACTCAAAGGGCACTAAGCATAGAGTGTGAAAACTGAGTTTCCTTGAGAGCTGCTTGGAAGCCTGATGGTGTGTGAAGTTAGTGAGCCAAATGGAGTTGTTCTCCCACAAGAACCACTCGGCTGATCCTTCTTCAATATGCCCTTCACCAACATGCAGTGTTTCCTTGATTGAATTAGCTCTCACACCAATATTTGCGTCTAGAGCCTTTGCATTGAGGGCTATCTGAAAACGGCTGTGGCGCTGAAGTTGCCTGTGAATGTGGAGTTGGTGGCATGTGAAACCCGCATGTGGAGCATTCGTTTGTGTGGGATGCTCTACCGGGTTCATTTCAGTCCTAGGCACTCAAAGGGCACTAAGCATAGAGTGTGAAAACTGAGTTTCCTTGAGAGCTGCTTGGAAGCCTGATGGTGTGTGTAGTTAGTGAGCCAAATGGAGTTGTTCTCCCACAAGAACCACTCGGCTGATCCTTCTTCAATATGCCCTTCACCAACATGCAGTGTTTCCTTGATTGAATTAGCTCTCACACCAATATTTGCGTCTAGAGCCTTTGCATTGAGGGCTATCTGAAAACGGCTGTGGCGCTGAAGTTGCCTGTGAATGTGGAGTTGGTGGCATGTGAAACCCGCATGTGGAGCATTCGTTTGTGTGGGATCCTCACCAAGCTTCATTTCAGTCCTAGGCGCTCAAAGGGCACTAAGCATAGAGTGTGAAAACTGAGTTTCCTTGAGAGCTGCTTGGAAGCCTGATGGTGTGTGAAGTTAGTGAGCCAAATGGAGTTGTTCTCCCACAAGAACCACTCGGCTGATCCTTCTTCAATATGCCCTTCACCAACATGCAGTGTTTCCTTGATTGAATTAGCTCTCACACCAATATTTGCGTCTAGAGCCTTTGCATTGAGGGCTATCTGAAAACGGCTGTGGCGCTGAAGTTGCCTGTCAATGTGGAGTTGGTGGCATGTGAAACCCGCAAGTGGAGCATTCGTTTGTGTGGGATGCTCTACCAGGTTCATTCCTAGATAATGCACTCAAAGGGCACTAAGCATAGAGTGTGAAAACTGAGTTTCCTTGAGAGCTGCTTGGAAGCCTGATGGTGTGTGAAGTTAGTGAGCCAAATGGAGTTGTTCTCCCACAAGAACCACTCGGCTGATCCTTCTTCAATATGCCCTTCACCAACATGCAGTGTTTCCTTGATTGAATTAGCTCTCACACCAATATTTGCGTCTAGAGCCTTTGCATTGAGGGCTATCTGAAAACGGCTGTGGCGCTGAAGTTGCCTGTGAATGTGGAGTTGGTGGCATGTGAAACCCGCATGTGGAGCATTCGTTTGTGTGGGATGCTCTACCAGGTTCATTTCAGTCCTAGGCACTGAAAGGGCACTAAGCATAGAGTGTGAAAACTGAGTTTCCTTGAGAGCTGCTTGGAAGCCTGATGGTGTGTGAAGTTAGTGAGCCAAATGGAGTTGTTCTCCCACAAGAACCACTCGGCTGATCCTTCTTCAATATGCCCTTCACCAACATGCAGAGTTTCCTTGATTGAATTAGCTCTCACACCAATATTTGCGTCTAGAGCCTTTGCATTGAGGGCTATCTGAAAACGGCTGTGGCGCTGAAGTTGCCTGTGAATGTGGAGTTGGTGGCATGTGAAACCCGCATGTGGAGCATTCGTTTGTGTGGGATGCTCTACCAGGTTCATTCCTAGATAATGCACTCAAAGGGCACTAAGCATAGAGTGTGAAAACTGAGTTTCCTTGAGAGCTGCTTGGAAGCCTGATGGTGTGTGAAGTTAGTGAGCCAAATGGAGTTGTTCTCCCACAAGAACCACTCGGCTGATCCTTCTTCAATATGCCCTTCACCAACATGCAGTGTTTCCTTGATTGAATTAGCTCTCACACCAATATTTGCGTCTAGAGCCTTTGCATTGAGGGCTATCTGAAAACGGCTGTGGCGCTGAAGTTGCCTGTGAATGTGGAGTTGGTGGCATGTGAAACCCGCATGTGGAGCATTCGTTTGTGTGGGATGCTCTACCGGGTTCATTTCAGTCCTAGGCACTCAAA
Organism: Ochotona princeps; assembly: GCF_030435755.1. NCBI lineage: Eukaryota > Metazoa > Chordata > Mammalia > Lagomorpha > Ochotonidae > Ochotona > Ochotona princeps. The sequence continues at coordinate 13,333 of NW_026698449.1, forward strand.
GGGCACTAAGCATAGAGTGTGAAAACTGAGTTTCCTTGAGAGCTGCTTGGAAGCCTGATGGTGTGTGTAGTTAGTGAGCCAAATGGAGTTGTTCTCCCACAAGAACCACTCGGCTGATCCTTCTTCAATATGCCCTTCACCAACATGCAGTGTTTCCTTGATTGAATTAGCTCTCACACCAATATTTGCGTCTAGAGCCTTTGCATTGAGGGCTATCTGAAAACGGCTGTGGCGCTGAAGTTGCCTGTCAATGTGGAGTTGGTGGCATGTGAAACCCGCATGTGGAGCATTCGTTTGTGTGGGATGCTCTACAGGGTTCATTTCAGTCCTAGGCGCTCAAAGGGCACTAAGCATAGAGTGTGAAAACTGAGTTTCCTTGAGAGCTGCTTGGAAGCCTGATGGTGTGTGAAGTTAGTGAGCCAAATGGAGTTGTTCTCCCACAAGAACCACTCGGCTGATCCTTCTTCAATATGCCCTTCACCAACATGCAGTGTTTCCTTGATTGAATTAGCTCTCACACCAATATTTGCGTCTAGAGCCTTTGCATTGAGGGCTATCTGAAAACGGCTGTGGCGCTGAAGTTGCCTGTCAATGTGGAGTTGGTGGCATGTGAAACCCGCAAGTGGAGCATTCGTTTGTGTGGGATGCTCTACCAGGTTCATTCCTAGATAATGCACTCAAAGGGCACTAACCATAGAGTGTGAAAACTGAGTTTCCTTGAGAGCTGCTTGGAAGCCTGATGGTGTGTGAAGTTAGTGAGCCAAATGGAGTTGTTCTCCCACAAGAACCACTCGGCTGATCCTTCTTCAATATGCCCTTCACCAACATGCAGTGTTTCCTTGATTGAATTAGCTCTCACACCAATATTTGTTTCTAGAGCCTGTGCATTGAGGGCTATCTGAAAACGGCTGTGGCGCTGAAGTTGCCTGTCAATGTGGAGTTGGTGGCATGTGAAACCCGCAAGTGGAGCATTCGTTTGTGTGGGATGCTCTACCAGGTTCATTCCTAGATAATGCACTCAAAGGGCACTAAGCATAGAGTGTGAAAACTGAGTTTCCTTGAGAGCTGCTTGGAAGCCTGATGGTGTGTGAAGTTAGTGAGCCAAATGGAGTTGTTCTCGCACAAGAACCACTCGGCTGATCCTTCTTCAATATGCCCTTCACCAACATGCAGTGTTTCCTTGATTGAATTAGCTCTCACACCAATATTTGCGTCTAGAGCCTTTGCATTGAGGGCTATCTGAAAACGGCTGTGGCGCTGAAGTTGCCTGTGAATGTGCAGTTGGTGGCATGTGAAACCCGCATGTGGAGCATTCGTTTGTGTGGGATGCTCTACCAGGTTTATTTCAATTCTAGGCACTCAAAGGGCACTAAGCATAGAGTGTGAAAACTGAGTTTCCTTGAGAGCTGCTTGGAAGCCTGATGGTGTGTGAAGTTAGTGAGCCAAATGGAGTTGTTCTCCCACAAGAACCACTCGGCTGATCCTTCTTCAATATGCCCTTCACCAACATGCAGTGTTTCCTTGATTGAATTAGCTCTCACACCAATATTTGTGTCTAGAGCCTTTGCATTGAGGGCTATCTGAAAACGGCTGTGGCGCTGAAGTTGCCTGTGAATGTGGAGTTGGTGGCATGTGAACCCCGCATGTGGAGCATTCGTTTGTGTGGGATGCTCTACCAGGTTCATTCCTAGATAATGCACTCAAAGGGCACTAAGCATAGAGTGTGAAAACTGAGTTTCCTTGAGAGCTGCTTGGAAGCCTGATGGTGTGTGAAGTTAGTGAGCCAAATGGAGTTGTTCTCCCACAAGAACCACTCGGCCGATCCTTCTTCAATATGCCCTTCACCAACATGCAGTGTTTCCTTGATTGAATTAGCTCTCAACACCAATATTTGCGTCTAGAGCCTTTGCATTGAGGGCTATCTGAAAACGGCTGTGGCGCTGAAGTTGCCTGTCAATGTGGAGTTGGTGGCATGTGAAACCCGCATGTGGAGCATTCGTTTGTGTGGGATGCTCACCAAGCTTCATTTCAGTCCTAGGTACTCAAAGGGCACTAAGCATAGAGTGTGAAAACTGAGTTTCCTTGAGAGCTGCTTGGAAGCCTGATGGTGTGTGAAGTTAGTGAGCCAAATGGAGTTGTTCTCCCACAAGAACCACTCGGCTGATCCTTCTTCAATATGCCCTTCACCAACATGCAGTGTTTCCTTGATTGAATTAGCTCTCACACCAATATTTGCGTCTAGAGCCTTTGCATTGAGGGCTATCTGAAAACGGCTGTGGCGCTGAAGTTGCCTGTGAATGTGGAGTTGGTGGCATGTGAAACCCGCATGTGGAGCATTCTTTTGTGTGGGATGCTCTACCAGGTTCATTCCTAGATAATGCACTCAAAGGGCACTAAGCATAGAGTGTGAAAACTGAGTTTCCTTGAGAGCTGCTTGGAAGCCTGATGGTGTGTGAAGTTAGTGAGCCAAATGGAGTTGTTCTCCCACAAGAAACACTCGGCTGATCCTTCTTCAATATGCCCTTCACCAACATGCAGTGTTTCCTTGATTGAATTAGCTCTCACACCAATATTTGCGTCTAGAGCCTTTGCATTGAGGGCTATCTGAAAACGGCTGTGGCGCTGAAGTTGCCTGTCAATGTGGAGTTGGTGGCATGTGAAACCCGCAAGTGGAGCATTCGTTTGTGTGGGATGCTCTACCAGGTTCATTCCTAGATAATGCACTCAAAGGGCACTAAGCATAGAGTGTGAAAACTGAGTTTCCTTGAGAGCTGCTTGGAAGCCTGATGGTGTGTGAAGTTAGTGAGCCAAATGGAGTTGTTCTCCCACAAGAACCACTCGGCTGATCCTTCTTCAATATGCCCTTCACCAACATGCAGTGTTTCCTTGATTGAATTAGCTCTCACACCAATATTTGCGTCTAGAGCCTTTGCATTGAGGGCTATCTGAAAACAGCTGTGGCGCTGAAGTTGCCTGTGAATGTGGAGTTGGTGGCATGTGAAACCCGCATGTGGAGCATTCGTTTGTGTGGGATGTTCTACTAGGTTCATTCCTAGATAATGCACTCAAAGGGCACTAAGCATAGAGTGTGAAAACTGAGTTTCCCTGACAGCAGCTTGGAAGCCTGATGGTGTGTGAAGTTAGTGAGCCAAATGGAGTTGTTCTCCCACAAGAACCACTCGGCTGATCCTTCTTCAATATGCCCTTCACCAACATGCAGTGTTTCCTTGATTGAATTAGCTCTCACACCAATATTTGCGTCTAGAGCCTTTGCATTGAGGGCTATCTGAAAACGGCTGTGGCGCTGAAGTTGCCTGTCAATGTGGAGTTGGTGGCATGTGAAACCCGCATGTGGAGCATTCGTTTGTGTGGGATGCTCTACCAGGTTCATTTCAGTCATAGGTACTCAAAGGGCACTAAGCATAGAGTGTGAAAACTGAGTTTCCTTGAGAGCTGCTTGGAAGCCTGATGGTGTGTGAAGTTAGTGAGCCAAATGGAGTTGTTCTCCCACAAGAACCACTCGGCTGATCCTTCTTCAATATGCCCTTCACCAACATGCAGAGTTTCCTTGATTGAATTAGCTCTCACACCAATATTTGCGTCTAGAGCCTTTGCATTGAGGGCTATCTGAAAACGGCTGTGGCGCTGAAGTTGCCTGTGAATGTGGAGTTGGTGGCATGTGAAACCCGCATGTGGAGCATTCGTTTGTGTGGGATGCTCTACCAGGTTCATTCCTAGATAATGCACTCAAAGGGCACTAAGCATAGAGTGTGAAAACTGAGTTTCCTTGAGAGCTGCTTGGAAGCCTGATGGTGTGTGAAGTTAGTGAGCCAAATGGAGTTGTTCTCCCACAAGAACCACTCGGCTGATCCTTCTTCAATATGCCCTTCACCAACATGCAGTGTTTCCTTGATTGAATTAGCTCTCACACCAATATTTGCGTCTAGAGCCTTTGCATTGAGGGCTATCTGAAAACGGCTGTGGCGCTGAAGTTGCCTGTGAATGTGGAGTTGGTGGCATGTGAAACCCGCATGTGGAGCATTCGTTTGTGTGGGATGCTCTACCGGGTTCATTTCAGTCCTAGGCACTCAAAGGGCACTAAGCATAGAGTGTGAAAACTGAGTTTCCTTGAGAGCTGCTTGGGAAGCCTGATGGTGTGTGTAGTTAGTGAGCCAAATGGAGTTGTTCTCCCACAAGAACCACTCGGCTGATCCTTCTTCAATATGCCCTTCACCAACATGCAGTGTTTCCTTGATTGAATTAGCTCTCACACCAATATTTGCGTCTAGAGCCTTTGCATTGAGGGCTATCTGAAAACGGCTGTGGCGCTGAAGTTGCCTGTGAATGTGGAGTTGGTGGCATGTGAAACCCGCATGTGGAGCATTCGTTTGTGTGGGATCCTCACCAAGCTTCATTTCAGTCCTAGGCGCTCAAAGGGCACTAAGCATAGAGTGTGAAAACTGAGTTTCCTTGAGAGCTGCTTGGAAGCCTGATGGTGTGTGAAGTTAGTGAGCCAAATGGAGTTGTTCTCCCCACAAGAACCACTCGGCTGATCCTTCTTCAATATGCCCTTCACCAACATGCAGTGTTTCCTTGATTGAATTAGCTCTCACACCAATATTTGCGTCTAGAGCCTTTGCATTGAGGGCTATCTGAAAACGGCTGTGGCGCTGAAGTTGCCTGTCAATGTGGAGTTGGTGGCATGTGAAACCCGCAAGTGGAGCATTCGTTTGTGTGGGATGCTCTACCAGGTTCATTCCTAGATAATGCACTCAAAGGGCACTAAGCATAGAGTGTGAAAACTGAGTTTCCTTGAGAGCTGCTTGGAAGCCTGATGGTGTGTGAAGTTAGTGAGCCAAATGGAGTTGTTCTCCCACAAGAACCACTCGGCTGATCCTTCTTCAATATGCCCTTCACCAACATGCAGTGTTTCCTTGATTGAATTAGCTCTCACACCAATATTTGCGTCTAGAGCCTTTGCATTGAGGGCTATCTGAAAACAGCTGTGGCGCTGAAGTTGCCTGTGAATGTGGAGTTGGTGGCATGTGAAACCCGCATGTGGAGCATTCGTTTGTGTGGGATGCTCTACCAGGTTCATTTCAGTCCTAGGCACTGAAAGGGCACTAAGCATAGAGTGTGAAAACTGAGTTTCCTTGAGAGCTGCTTGGAAGCCTGATGGTGTGTGAAGTTAGTGAGCCAAATGGAGTTGTTCTCCCACAAGAACCACTCGGCTGATCCTTCTTCAATATGCCCTTCACCAACATGCAGTGTTTCCTTGATTGAATTAGCTCTCACACCAATATTTGCGTCTAGAGCCTTTGCATTGAGGGCTATCTGAAAACGGCTGTGGCGCTGAAGTTGCCTGTGAATGTGGAGTTGGTGGCATGTGAAACCCGCATGTGGAGCATTCGTTTGTGTGGGATGCTCTACCGGGTTCATTTCAGTCCTAGGCACTCAAAGGGCACTAAGCATAGAGTGTGAAAACTGAGTTTCCTTGAGAGCTGCTTGGAAGCCTGATGGTGTGTGTAGTTAGTGAGCCAAATGGAGTTGTTCTCCCACAAGAACCACTCGGCTGATCCTTCTTCAATATGCCCTTCACCAACATGCAGTGTTTCCTTGATTGAATTAGCTCTCACACCAATATTTGCGTCTAGAGCCTTTGCATTGAGGGCTATCTGAAAACGGCTGTGGCGCTGAAGTTGCCTGTCAATGTGGAGTTGGTGGCATGTGAAACCCGCATGTGGAGCATTCGTTTGTGTGGGATGCTCTACAGGGTTCATTTCAGTCCTAGGCGCTCAAAGGGCACTAAGCATAGAGTGTGAAAACTGAGTTTCCTTGAGAGCTGCTTGGAAGCCTGATGGTGTGTGAAGTTAGTGAGCCAAATGGAGTTGTTCTCCCACAAGAACCACTCGGCTGATCCTTCTTCAATATGCCCTTCACCAACATGCAGTGTTTCCTTGATTGAATTAGCTCTCACACCAATATTTGCGTCTAGAGCCTTTGCATTGAGGGCTATCTGAAAACGGCTGTGGCGCTGAAGTTGCCTGTCAATGTGGAGTTGGTGGCATGTGAAACCCCGCAAGTGGAGCATTCGTTTGTGTGGGATGCTCTACCAGGTTCATTCCTAGATAATGCACTCAAAGGGCACTAACCATAGAGTGTGAAAACTGAGTTTCCTTGAGAGCTGCTTGGAAGCCTGATGGTGTGTGAAGTTAGTGAGCCAAATGGAGTTGTTCTCCCACAAGAACCACTCGGCTGATCCTTCTTCAATATGCCCTTCACCAACATGCAGTGTTTCCTTGATTGAATTAGCTCTCACACCAATATTTGTTTCTAGAGCCTGTGCATTGAGGGCTATCTGAAAACGGCTGTGGCGCTGAAGTTGCCTGTCAATGTGGAGTTGGTGGCATGTGAAACCCGCAAGTGGAGCATTCGTTTGTGTGGGATGCTCTACCAGGTTCATTCCTAGATAATGCACTCAAAGGGCACTAAGCATAGAGTGTGAAAACTGAGTTTCCTTGAGAGCTGCTTGGAAGCCTGATGGTGTGTGAAGTTAGTGAGCCAAATGGAGTTGTTCTCGCACAAGAACCACTCGGCTGATCCTTCTTCAATATGCCCTTCACCAACATGCAGTGTTTCCTTGATTGAATTAGCTCTCACACCAATATTTGCGTCTAGAGCCTTTGCATTGAGGGCTATCTGAAAACGGCTGTGGCGCTGAAGTTGCCTGTGAATGTGCAGTTGGTGGCATGTGAAACCCGCATGTGGAGCATTCGTTTGTGTGGGATGCTCTACCAGGTTTATTTCAATTCTAGGCACTCAAAGGGCACTAAGCATAGAGTGTGAAAACTGAGTTTCCTTGAGAGCTGCTTGGAAGCCTGATGGTGTGTGAAGTTAGTGAGCCAAATGGAGTTGTTCTCCCACAAGAACCACTCGGCTGATCCTTCTTCAATATGCCCTTCACCAACATGCAGTGTTTCCTTGATTGAATTAGCTCTCACACCAATATTTGTGTCTAGAGCCTTTGCATTGAGGGCTATCTGAAAACGGCTGTGGCGCTGAAGTTGCCTGTGAATGTGGAGTTGGTGGCATGTGAACCCCGCATGTGGAGCATTCGTTTGTGTGGGATGCTCTACCAGGTTCATTCCTAGATAATGCACTCAAAGGGCACTAAGCATAGAGTGTGAAAACTGAGTTTCCTTGAGAGCTGCTTGGAAGCCTGATGGTGTGTGAAGTTAGTGAGCCAAATGGAGTTGTTCTCCCACAAGAACCACTCGGCCGATCCTTCTTCAATATGCCCTTCACCAACATGCAGTGTTTCCTTGATTGAATTAGCTCTCACACCAATATTTGCGTCTAGAGCCTTTGCATTGAGGGCTATCTGAAAACGGCTGTGGCGCTGAAGTTGCCTGTCAATGTGGAGTTGGTGGCATGTGAAACCCGCATGTGGAGCATTCGTTTGTGTGGGATGCTCACCAAGCTTCATTTCAGTCCTAGGTACTCAAAGGGCACTAAGCATAGAGTGTGAAAACTGAGTTTCCTTGAGAGCTGCTTGGAAGCCTGATGGTGTGTGAAGTTAGTGAGCCAAATGGAGTTGTTCTCCCCACAAGAACCACTCGGCTGATCCTTCTTCAATATGCCCTTCACCAACATGCAGTGTTTCCTTGATTGAATTAGCTCTCACACCAATATTTGCGTCTAGAGCCTTTGCATTGAGGGCTATCTGAAAACGGCTGTGGCGCTGAAGTTGCCTGTGAATGTGGAGTTGGTGGCATGTGAAACCCGCATGTGGAGCATTCTTTTGTGTGGGATGCTCTACCAGGTTCATTCCTAGATAATGCACTCAAAGGGCACTAAGCATAGAGTGTGAAAACTGAGTTTCCTTGAGAGCTGCTTGGAAGCCTGATGGTGTGTGAAGTTAGTGAGCCAAATGGAGTTGTTCTCCCACAAGAAACACTCGGCTGATCCTTCTTCAATATGCCCTTCACCAACATGCAGTGTTTCCTTGATTGAATTAGCTCTCACACCAATATTTGCGTCTAGAGCCTTTGCATTGAGGGCTATCTGAAAACGGCTGTGGCGCTGAAGTTGCCTGTCAATGTGGAGTTGGTGGCATGTGAAACCCGCAAGTGGAGCATTCGTTTGTGTGGGATGCTCTACCAGGTTCATTCCTAGATAATGCACTCAAAGGGCACTAAGCATAGAGTGTGAAAACTGAGTTTCCTTGAGAGCTGCTTGGAAGCCTGATGGTGTGTGAAGTTAGTGAGCCAAATGGAGTTGTTCTCCCACAAGAACCACTCGGCTGATCCTTCTTCAATATGCCCTTCACCAACATGCAGTGTTTCCTTGATTGAATTAGCTCTCACACCAATATTTGCGTCTAGAGCCTTTGCATTGAGGGCTATCTGAAAACAGCTGTGGCGCTGAAGTTGCCTGTGAATGTGGAGTTGGTGGCATGTGAAACCCGCATGTGGAGCATTCGTTTGTGTGGGATGTTCTACTAGGTTCATTCCTAGATAATGCACTCAAAGGGCACTAAGCATAGAGTGTGAAAACTGAGTTTCCCTGAGAGCTGCTTGGAAGCCTGATGGTGTGTGAAGTTAGTGAGCCAAATGGAGTTGTTCTCCCACAAGAACCACTCGGCTGATCCTTCTTCAATATGCCCTTCACCAACATGCAGTGTTTCCTTGATTGAATTAGCTCTCACATCAATATTTGCGTCTAGAGCCTTTGCATTGAGGGCTATCTGAAAACGGCTGTGGCGCTGAAGTTGCCTGTGAATGTGGAGTTGGTGGCATGTGAAACCCGCATGTGGAGCATTCGTTTGTGTGGGATGCTCTACCAGGTTCATTTCAGTCCTAGGCACTGAAAGGGCACTAAGCATAGAGTGTGAAAACTGAGTTTCCTTGAGAGCTGCTTGGAAGCCTGATGGTGTGTGAAGTTAGTGAGCCAAATGGAGTTGTTCTCCCACAAGAACCACTCGGCTGATCCTTCTTCAATATGCCCTTCACCAACATGCAGAGTTTCCTTGATTGAATTAGCTCTCACACCAATATTTGCGTCTAGAGCCTTTGCATTGAGGGCTATCTGAAAACGGCTGTGGCGCTGAAGTTGCCTGTGAATGTGGAGTTGGTGGCATGTGAAACCCGCATGTGGAGCATTCGTTTGTGTGGGATGCTCTACCGGGTTCATTTCAGTCCTAGGCACTCAAAGGGCACTAAGCATAGAGTGTGAAAACTGAGTTTCCTTGAGAGCTGCTTGGAAGCCTGATGGTGTGTGTAGTTAGTGAGCCAAATGGAGTTGTTCTCCCACAAGAACCACTCGGCTGATCCTTCTTCAATATGCCCTTCACCAACATGCAGTGTTTCCTTGATTGAATTAGCTCTCACACCAATATTTGCGTCTAGAGCCTTTGCATTGAGGGCTATCTGAAAACGGCTGTGGCGCTGAAGTTGCCTGTCAATGTGGAGTTGGTGGCATGTGAAACCCGCATGTGGAGCATTCGTTTGTGTGGGATCCTCACCAAGCTTCATTTCAGTCCTAGGCGCTCAAAGGGCACTAAGCATAGAGTGTGAAAACTGAGTTTCCTTGAGAGCTGCTTGGAAGCCTGATGGTGTGTGAAGTTAGTGAGCCAAATGGAGTTGTTCTCCCACAAGAACCACTCGGCTGATCCTTCTTCAATATGCCCTTCACCAACATGCAGTGTTTCCTTGATTGAATTAGCTCTCACACCAATATTTGCGTCTAGAGCCTTTGCATTGAGGGCTATCTGAAAACGGCTGTGGCGCTGAAGTTGCCTGTCAATGTGGAGTTGGTGGCATGTGAAACCCGCAAGTGGAGCATTCGTTTGTGTGGGATGCTCTACCAGGTTCATTCCTAGATAATGCACTCAAAGGGCACTAACCATAGAGTGTGAAAACT
>NW_026698450.1:0-27568 GCF_030435755.1 Ochotona princeps
AAACATAGAGTGTGAAAACTGAGTTTCCTTGAGAGCTGCTTGGAAGCCTGATGGTGTGTGAAGTTAGTGAGCCAAATGGAGTTGTTCTCCCACAAGAACCACTCGGCTGATCCTTCTTCAATATGCCCTTCACCAACATGCAGTATTTCCTTGATTGAATTAGCTCTCACACCAATATTTGCGTCTAGAGCCTTTGCATTGAGGGCTATCTGAAAACGGCTGTGGCGCTGAAGTTGCCTGTGAATGTGGAGTTGGTGGCATGTGAAACCCGCATGTGGAGCATTCGTTTGTGTGGGATGCTCTACCAGGTTCATTCCTAGATAATGCACTCAAAGGGCACTAAGCATAGAGTGTGAAAACTGAGTTTCCTTGAGAGCTGCTTGGAAGCCTGATGGTGTGTGAAGTTTGTGAGCCAAATGGAGTTGTTCTCCCACAAGAACCACTCGGCTGATCCTTCTTCAATATGCCCTTCACCAACATGCATTATTTCCTTGATTGAATTAGCTCTCACACCAATATTTGCGTCTAGAGCCTTTGCATTGAGGGCTATCTGAAAACGGCTGTGGCGCTGAAGTTGCCTGTGAATGTGGAGTTGGTGGCATGTGAAACCCGCATGTGGAGCATTCGTTTGTGTGGGATGCTGACCAAGTTTCATTTCAGTCCTGGGCACACAAAGAGCACTAAGCATACAGTGTGACAACTGAGTTTCCGTGAGAGCTGCTTGGAAGCCTGATGGTGTGTGAAGTTAGTGAGCCAAATGGAGTTGTTCTCCCACAAGAACCACTCGGCTGATCCTTCTTCAATATGCCCTTCACCAACATGCAGTGTTTCCTTGATTGAATTAGCTCTCACACCAATATTTGCGTCTAGAGCCTTTGCATTGAGGGCTATCTGAAAACGGCTGTGGCGCTGAAGTTGTCTGTGAATGTGGAGTTGGTGGCATGTGAAACCCGCATGTGGAGCATTCGTTTGTGTGGGATGCTCTACCAGGTTCATTCCTAGATAATGCACTCAAAGGGGACTAAGCATAGAGTGTGAAAACTGAGTTTCCTTGAGAGCTGCTTGGAAGCCTGATGGTGTGTGAAGTTAGTGAGCCAAATGGAGTTGTTCTCCCACAAGAACCACTCGGCTGATCCTTCTTCAATATGCCCTTCACCAACATGCAGTGTTGCCTTGATTGAATTAGCTCTCACACCAATATTTGCGTCTAGAGCCTTTGCATTGAGGGCTATCTGAAAACGGCTGTGGCGCTGAAGTTGCCTGTGAATGTGGAGTTGGTGGCATGTGAAACCCGCATGTGGAGCATTCGTTTGTGTGGGATGCTGACCAAACTTCATTTCAGTCCTGGGCACACAAAGATCACTAAGCATAGAGTGTGAAAACTGAGTTTCCGTGAGAGCTGCTTGGAAGCCTGATGGTGTGTGAAGTTAGTGAGCCAAATGGAGTTGTTCTCCCACAAGAACCACTCAGCTGATCCTTCTTCAATATGCCCTTCACCAACATGCAGTGTTTCCTTGATTGAATTAGCTCTCACACCAATATTTGCGTCTAGAGCCTTTGCATTGAGGGCTATCTGAAAACGGCTGTGGCGCTGAAGTTGCCTGTGAATGTGGAGTTGGTGGCATGTGAAACCCGCATGTGGAGCATTCGTTTGTGTGGGATGCTCTACCAGGTTCATTCCTAGATAATGCACTCAAAGGGCACTAAGCATAGAGTGTGAAAACTGAGTTTCCTTGAGAGCTGCTTGGAAGCCTGATGGTGTGTGAAGTTAGTGAGCCAAATGGAGTTGTTCTCCCACAAGAACCACTCGGCTGATCCTTCTTCAATATGCCCTTCACCAACATGCAGTGTTTCCTTGATTGAATTAGCTCTCACACCAATATTTGCGTCTAGAGCCTTTGCATTGAGGGCTATCTGAAAACGGCTGTGGCGCTGAAGTTGCCTGTGAATGTGGAGTTGGTGGCATGTGAAACCCGCATGTGGAGCATTCGTTTGTGTGGGATGCTCTACCAGGTTCATTCCTAGATAATGCACTCAAAGGGCACTAAGCATAGAGTGTGAAAACTGAGTTTCCTTGAGAGCTGCTTGGAAGCCTGATGGTGTGTGAAGTTTGTGAGCCAAATGGAGTTGTTCTCCCACAAGAACCACTCGGCTGATCCTTCTTCAATATGCCCTTCACCAACATGCATTATTTCCTTGATTGAATTAGCTCTCACACCAATATTTGCGTCTAGAGCCTTTGCATTGAGGGCTATCTGAAAACGGCTGTGGCGCTGAAGTTGCCTGTGAATGTGGAGTTGGTGGCATGTGAAACCCGCATGTGGAGCATTCGTTTGTGTGGGATGCTGACCAAGTTTCATTTCAGTCCTGGGCACACAAAGAGCACTAAGCATAGAGTGTGAAAACTGAGTTTCCGTGAGAGCTGCTTGGAAGCCTGATGGTGTGTGAAGTTAGTGAGCCAAATGGAGTTGTTCTCCCACAAGAACCACTCGGCTGATCCTTCTTCAATATGCCCTTCACCAACATGCAGTGTTTCCTTGATTGAATTAGCTCTCACACCAATATTTGCGTCTAGAGCCTTTGCATTGAGGGCTATCTGAAAACGGCTGTGGCGCTGAAGTTGCCTGTGAATGTGGAGTTGGTGGCATGTGAAACCCGCATGTGGAGCATTCGTTTGTGTGGGATGCTCTACCAGGTTCATTCCTAGATAATGCACTCAAAGGGCACTAAGCATAGAGTGTGAAAACTGAGTTTCCTTGAAAAGAGCTGCTTGGAAGCCTGATGGTGTGTGAAGTTAGTGAGCCAAATGGAGTTGTTCTCCCACAAGAACCACTCGGCTGATCCTTCTTCAATATGCCCTTCACCAACATGCAGTGTTGCCTTGATTGAATTAGCTCTCACACCAATATTTGCGTCTAGAGCCTTTGCATTGAGGGCTATCTGAAAACGGCTGTGGCGCTGAAGTTGCCTGTGAATGTGGAGTTGGTGGCATGTGAAACCCGCATGTGGAGCATTCGTTTGTGTGGGATGCTGACCAAACTTCATTTCAGTCCTGGGCACACAAAGATCACTAAGCATAGAGTGTGAAAACTGAGTTTCCGTGAGAGCTGCTTGGAAGCCTGATGGTGTGTGAAGTTAGTGAGCCAAATGGAGTTGTTCTCCCACAAGAACCACTCAGCTGATCCTTCTTCAATATGCCCTTCACCAACATGCAGTGTTTCCTTGATTGAATTAGCTCTCACACCAATATTTGCGTCTAGAGCCTTTGCATTGAGGGCTATCTGAAAACGGCTGTGGCGCTGAAGTTGCCTGTGAATGTGGAGTTGGTGGCATGTGAAACCCGCATGTGGAGCATTCGTTTGTGTGGGATGCTCTACCAGGTTCATTCCTAGATAATGCACTCAAAGGGCACTAAGCATAGAGTGTGAAAACTGAGTTTCCTTGAGAGCTGCTTGGAAGCCTGATGGTGTGTGAAGTTAGTGAGCCAAATGGAGTTGTTCTCCCACAAGAACCACTCGGCTGATCCTTCTTCAATATGCCCTTCACCAACATGCAGTGTTTCCTTGATTGAATTAGCTCTCACACCAATATTTGCGTCTAGAGCCTTTGCATTGAGGGCTATCTGAAAACGGCTGTGGCGCTGAAGTTGCCTGTGAATGTGGAGTTGGTGGCATGTGAAACCCGCATGCGGAACACTCGTTTGTGTGGGATGCTCTACCAGGTTCATTCCTAGATAATGCACTCAAAGGGCATTAAACATAGAGTGTGAAAACTGAGTTTCCTTGAGAGCTGCTTGGAAGCCTGATGGTGTGGGAAGTTAGTGAGCCAAATGGAGTTGTTCTCCCACAAGAACCACTCGGCTGATCCTTCTTCAATATGCCCTTCACCAACATGCAGTATTTCCTTGATTGAATTAGCTCTCACACCAATATTTGCGTCTAGAGCCTTTGCATTGAGGGCTATCTGAAAACGGCTGTGGCGCTGAAGTTGCCTGTGAATGTGGAGTTGGTGGCATGTGAAACCCGCATGTGGAGCATTCGTTTGTGTGGGATGCTCTACCAGGTTCATTCCTAGATAATGCACTCAAAGGGCACTAAGCATAGAGTGTGAAAACTGAGTTTCCTTGAGAGCTGCTTGGAAGCCTGATGGTGTGTGAAGTTAGTGAGCCAAATGGAGTTGTTCTCCCACAAGAACCACTCGGCTGATCCTTCTTCAATATGCCCTTCACCAACATGCATTATTTCCTTGATTGAATTAGCTCTCACACCAATATTTGCGTCTAGAGCCTTTGCATTGAGGGCTATCTGAATACGGCTGTGGCGCTGAAGTTGCCAGTGAATGTGGAGTTGGTGGCATGTGAAACCCGCATGTGGAGCATTCGTTTGTGTGGGATGCTCTACCAGGTTCATTCCTAGATAATGCACTCAAAGGGCACTAAGCATAGAGTGTGAAAACTGAGTTTCCTTAAGAGCTGCTTGGAAGCCTGATGGTGTGTGAAGTTAGTGAGCCAAATGGAGTTGTTCTCCCACAAGAACCACTCGGCTGATCCTTCTTCAATATGCCCTTCACCAACATGCAGTGTTTCCTTGATTGAATTAGCTCTCACACCAATATTTGCGTCTAGAGCCTTTGCATTGAGGGCTATCTGAAAACGGCTGTGGCGCTGAAGTTGCCTGTGAATGTGGAGTTGGTGGCATGTGAAACCCGCATGTGGAGCATTCGTTTGTGTGGGATGCTGACCAAACTTCATTTCAGTCCTGGGCACACAAAGAGCACTAAGCATAGAGTGTGAAAACTGAGTTTCCTTGAGAGCTGCTTGGAAGCCTGATGGTGTGTGAAGTTAGTGAGCCAAATGGAGTTGTTCTCCCACAAGAACCACTCGGCTGATCCTTCTTCAATATGCCCTTCACCAACATGCAGTGTTTCCTTGATTGAATTAGCTCTCACACCAATATTTGCGTCTAGAGCCTTTGCATTGAGGGCTATCTGAAAACGGCTGTGGCGCTGAAGTTGCCTGTGAATGTGGAGTTGGTGGCATGTGAAACCCGCATGTGGAGCATTCGTTTGTGTGGGATGCTCTACCAGGTTCATTTCAGTCCTAGCCATAGAAAGGGCACTAAGCATAGAGTGTGAAAACTGAGTTTCCTTGAGAGCTGCTTGGAAGCCTGATGGTGTGTGAAGTTAGTGAGCCAAATGGAGTTGTTCTCCCACAAGAACCACTCGGCTGATCCTTCTTCAATATGCCCTTCACCAACATGCAGTGTTTCCTTGATTGAATTAGCTCTCACACCAATATTTGCGTCTAGAGCCTTTGCATTGAGGGCTATCTGAAAACGGCTGTGGCGCTGAAGTTGCCTGTGAATGTGGAGTTGGTGGCATGTGAAACCCGCATGTGGAGCATTCGTTTGTGTGGGATGCTCTACCAGGTTCCTTCCTAGATAATGCACTCAAAGGGCACTAAGCATAGAGTGTGAAAACTGAGTTTCCTTGAGAGCTGCTTGGAAGCCTGATGGTGTGTGAAGTTAGTGAGCCAAATGGAGTTGTTCTCCCACAAGAACCACTCGGCTGATCCTTCTTCAATATGCCCTTCACCAACATGCAGTGTTTCCTTGATTGAATTAGCTCTCACACCAATATTTGCGTCTAGAGCCTTTGCATTGAGGGCTATCTGAAAACGGCTGTGGCGCTGAAGTTGCCTGTGAATGTGGAGTTGGTGGCATGTGAAACCCGCATGTGGAGCATTCGTTTGTGTGGGATGCTGACCAAACTTCATTTCAGTCCTGGGCACACAAAGAGCACTAAGCATAGAGTGTGAAAACTGAGTTTCCTTGAGAGCTGCTTGGAAGCCTGATGGTGTGTGAAGTTAGTGAGCCAAATGGAGTTGTTCTCCCACAAGAACCACTCGGCTGATCCTTCTTCAATATGCCCTTCACCAACATGCAGTGTTTCCTTGATTGAATTAGCTCTCACACCAATATTTGCGTCTAGAGCCTTTGCATTGAGGGCTATCTGAAAACGGCTGTAGCGCTGAAGTTGCCTGTGAATGTGGAGTTGGTGGCATGTGAAACCCGCATGTGGAGCATTCGTTTGTGTGGGATGCTCTACCAGGTTCATTTCAGTCCTAGCCATACAAAGGGCACTAAGCATAGAGTGTGAAAACTGAGTTTCCTTGAGAGCTGCTTGGAAGCCTGATGGTGTGTGAAGTTAGTGAGCCAAATGGAGTTGTTCTCCCACAAGAACCACTCGGCTGATCCTTCTTCAATATGCCCTTCACCAACATGCAGTGTTTCCTTGATTGAATTAGCTCTCACACCAATATTTGCGTCTAGAGCCTTTGCATTGAGGGCTATCTGAAAACGGCTGTGGCGCTGAAGTTGCCTGTGAATGTGGAGTTGGTGGCATGTGAAACCCGCATGTGGAGCATTCGTTTGTGTGGGATGCTCTACCAGGTTCATTCCTAGATAATGCACTCAAAGGGCACTAAGCATAGAGTGTGAAAACTGAGTTTCCTTGAGAGCTGCTTGGAAGCCTGATGGTGTGTGAAGTTAGTGAGCCAAATGGAGTTGTTCTCCCACAAGAACCACTCGGCTGATCCTTCTGCAATATGCCCTTCACCAACATGCAGTGTTTCCTTGATTGAATTAGCTCTCACACCAATATTTGCGTCTAGAGCCTTTGCATTGAGGGCTATCTGAAAACGGCTGTGGCGCTGAAGTTGCCTGTGAATGTGGAGTTGGTGGCATGTGAAACCCGCATGTGGAGCATTCGTTTGTGTGGGATGCTGACCAAGTTTCATTTCAGTCCTGGGCACACAAAGAGCACTAAGCATAGAGTGTGAAAACTGAGTTTCCTTGAGAGCTGCTTGGAAGCCTGATGGTGTGTGAAGTTAGTGAGCCAAATGGAGTTGTTCTCCCACAAGAACCACTCGGCTGATCCTTCTTCAATATGCCCTTCACCAACATGCAGTGTTTCCTTGATTGAATTAGCTCTCACACCAATATTTGCGTCTAGAGCCTTTGCATTGAGGGCTATCTGAAAACGGCTCTGGCGCTGAAGTTGCCTGTGAATGTGGAGTTGGTGGCATGTGAAACCCGCATGTGGAGCATTCGTTTGTGTGGGATGCTCTACCAGGTTCATTTCAGTCCTAGCCATACAAAGGGCACTAAGCATAGAGTGTGAAAACTGAGTTTCCTTGAGAGCTGCTTGGAAGCCTGATGGTGTGTGAAGTTAGTGAGCCAAATGGAGTTGTTCTCCCACAAGAACCACTCGGCTGATCCTTCTTCAATATGCCCTTCACCAACATGCATTATTTCCTTGATTGAATTAGCTCTCACACCAATATTTGCGTCTAGAGCCTTTGCATTGAGGGCTATCTGAAAACGGCTGTGGCGCTGAAGTTGCCTGTGAATGTGGAGTTGGTGGCATGTGAAACCCCCATGTGGAGCATTCGTTTGTGTGGGATGCTGACCAAGCTTCATTTCAGTCCTGGGCACACAAAGATCACTAAGCATAGAGTGTGAAAACTGAGTTTCCTTGAGAGCTGCTTGGAAGCCTGATGGTGTGTGAAGTTAGTGAGCCAAATGGAGTTGTTCTCCCACAAGAACCACTCGGCTGATCCTTCTGCAATATGCCCTTCACCAACATGCAGTGTTTCCTTGATTGAATTAGCTCTCACACCAATATTTGCGTCTAGAGCCTTTGCATTGAGGGCTATCTGAAAACGGCTGTGGCGCTGAAGTTGCCTGTGAATGTGGAGTTGGTGGCATGTGAAACCCGCATGTGGAGCATTCGTTTGTGTGGGATGCTCTACCAGGTTCATTTCAGTCCTAGCCATACAAAGGGCACTAAGCATAGAGTGTGAAAACTGAGTTTCCTTGAGAGCTGCTTGGAAGCCTGATGGTGTGTGAAGTTAGTGAGCCAAATGGAGTTGTTCTCCCACAAGAACCACTCGGCTGATCCTTCTTCAATATGCCCTTCACCAACATGCAGTGTTTCCTTGATTGAATTAGCTCTCACACCAATATTTGCGTCTAGAGCCTTTGCATTGAGGGCTATCTGAAAACGGCTGTGGCGCTGAAGTTGCCTGTGAATGTGGAGTTGGTGGCATGTGAAACCCGCATGTGGAGCATTCGTTTGTGTGGGATGCTCTACCAGGTTCATTCCTAGATAATGCACTCAAAGGGCACTAAGCATAGAGTGTGAAAACTGAGTTTCCTTGAGAGCTGCTTGGAAGCCTGATGGTGTGTGAAGTTAGTGAGCCAAATGGAGTTGTTCTCCCACAAGAACCACACGGCTGATCCTTCTTCAATATGCCCTTCACCAACATGCAGTGTTTCCTTGATTGAATTAGCTCTCACACCAATATTTGCGTCTAGAGCCTTTGCATTGAGGGCTATCTGAAAACGGCTGTGGCGCTGAAGTTGCCTGTGAATGTGGAGTTGGTGGCATGTGAAACCCACATGTGGAGCATTCATTTGTGTGGGATGATCTACCAGGTTCATTTCAGTCCTAGCCATACAAAGGGCACTAAGCATAGAGTGTGAAAACTGAGTTTCCTTGAGAGCTGCTTGGAAGCCTGATGGTGTGTGAAGTTAGTGAGCCAAATGGAGTTGTTCTCCCACAAGAACCACTCGGCTGATCCTTCTTCAATATGCCCTTCACCAACATGCAGTATTTCCTTGATTGAATTAGCTCTCACACCAATATTTGCGTCTAGAGCCTTTGCATTGAGGGCTATCTGAAAACGGCTGTGGCGCTGAAGTTGCCTGTGAATGTGGAGTTGGTGGCATGTGAAACCCGCATGTGGAGCATTCGTTTGTGTGGGATGCTGAACAAGCTTCATGTCAGTCCTCGGCACACAAAGAGCACTAAGCATAGAGTGTGAAAACTGAGTTTCCTTGAGAGCTGCTTGGAAGCCTGATGCTGTGTGAAGTTAGTGAGCCAAATAGAGTTGTTCTCCCACAAGAACCACTCGGCTGATCCTTCTTCAATATGCCCTTCACCAACATGCAGTGTTTCCTTGATTGAATTAGCTCTCACACCAATATTTGCGTCTAGAGCCTTTGCATTGAGGGCTATCTGAAAACAGCTGTGGCGCTGAAGTTGCCTGTGAATGTGGAGTTGGTGGCATGTGAAACCCGCATGTGGAGCATTCGTTTGTGTGGGATGCTCTACCAGGTTCATTTCAGTCCTAGCCATGCAAAGGGCACTAAGCATAGAGTGTGAAAACTGAGTTTCCTTGAGAGCTGCTTGGAAGCCTGATGGTGTGTGAAGTTAGTGAGCCAAATGGAGTTGTTCTCCCACAAGAACCACTCGGCTGATCCTTCTTCAATATGCCCTTCACCAACATGCAGTGTTTCCTTGATTGAATTAGCTCTCACACCAATATTTGCGTCTAGAGCCTTTGCATTGAGGGCTATCTGAAAACGGCTGTGGCGCTGAAGTTGCCTGTGAATGTGGAGTTGGTGGCATGTGAAACCCGCATGTGGAGCATTCGTTTGTGTGGGATGCTCTACCAGGTTCATTCCTAGATAATGCACTCAAAGGGCACTAAGCATAGAGTGTGAAAACTGAGTTTCCTTGAGAGCTGCTTGGAAGCCTGATGGTGTGTGAAGTTAGTGAGCCAAATGGAGTTGTTCTCCCACAAGAACCACTCGGCTGATCCTTCTTCAATATGCCCTTCACCAACATGCAGTGTTTCCTTGATTGAATTAGCTCTCACACCAATATTTGCGTCTAGAGCCTTTGCATTGAGGGCTATCTGAAAACGGCTGTGGCGCTGAAGTTGCCTGTGAATGTGGAGTTGGTGGCATGTGAAACCCGCATGCGGAACACTCGTTTGTGTGGGATGCTCTACCAGGTTCATTCCTAGATAATGCACTCAAAGGGCATTAAACATAGAGTGTGAAAACTGAGTTTCCTTGAGAGCTGCTTGGAAGCCTGATGGTGTGTGAAGTTAGTGAGCCAAATGGAGTTGTTCTCCCACAAGAACCACTCGGCTGATCCTTCTTCAATATGCCCTTCACCAACATGCAGTATTTCCTTGATTGAATTAGCTCTCACACCAATATTTGCGTCTAGAGCCTTTGCATTGAGGGCTATCTGAAAACGGCTGTGGCGCTGAAGTTGCCTGTGAATGTGGAGTTGGTGGCATGTGAAACCCGCATGTGGAGCATTCGTTTGTGTGGGATGCTCTACCAGGTTCATTCCTAGATAATGCACTCAAAGGGCACTAAGCATAGAGTGTGAAAACTGAGTTTCCTTGAGAGCTGCTTGGAAGCCTGATGGTGTGTGAAGTTAGTGAGCCAAATGGAGTTGTTCTCCCACAAGAACCACTCGGCTTCTCCTTCTTCAATATGCCCTTCACCAACATGCAGTGTTTCCTTGATTGAATTAGCTATCACACAAATAGTTGCGTCTAGAGCCTTTGCATTGAGGGCTATCTGAAAACGGCTGTGGCGCTGAAGTTGCCTGTGAATGTGGAGTTGGTGGCATGTGAAACCCGCATGTGGAGCATTCGTTTGTGTGGGATGCTCTACCAGGTTCATTCCTAGATAATGCACTCAAAGGGCACTAAGCATAGAGTGTGAAAACTGAGTTTCCTTGAGAGCTGCTTGGAAGCCTGATGGTGTGTGAAGTTAGTGAGCCAAATGGAGTTGTTCTCCCACAAGAACCACTCGGCTGATCCTTCTTCAATATGCCCTTCACCAACATGCAGTGTTGCCTTGATTGAATTAGCTCTCACACCAATATTTGCGTCTAGAGCCTTTGCATTGAGGGCTATCTGAAAACGGCTGTGGCGCTGAAGTTGCCTGTGAATGTGGAGTTGGTGGCATGTGAAACCCGCATGTGGAGCATTCGTTTGTGTGGGATGCTGACCAAGTTTCATTTCAGTCCTGGGCACACAAAGAGCACTAAGCATAGAGTGTGAAAACTGAGTTTCCTTGAGAGCTGCTTGGAAGCCTGATGGTGTGTGAAGTTAGTGAGCCAAATGGAGTTGTTCTCCCACAAGAACCACTCGGCTGATCCTTCTTCAATATGCCCTTCACCAACATGCAGTGTTTCCTTGATTGAATTAGCTCTCACACCAATATTTGCGTCTAGAGCCTTTGCATTGAGGGCTATCTGAAAACGGCTGTGGCGCTGAAGTTGCCTGTGAATGTGGAGTTGGTGGCATGTGAAACCCGCATGTGGAGCATTCGTTTGTGTGGGATGCTCTACCAGGTTCATTTCAGTCCTAGCCATAGAAAGGGCACTAAGCATAGAGTGTGAAAACTGAGTTTCCTTGAGAGCTGCTTGGAAGCCTGATGGTGTGTGAAGTTAGTGAGCCAAATGGAGTTGTTCTCCCACAAGAACCACTCGGCTGATCCTTCTTCAATATGCCCTTCACCAACATGCAGTGTTTCCTTGATTGAATTAGCTCTCACACCAATATTTGCGTCTAGAGCCTTTGCATTGAGGGCTATCTGAAAACGGCTGTGGCGCTGAAGTTGCCTGTGAATGTGGAGTTGGTGGCATGTGAAACCCGCATGTGGAGCATTCGTTTGTGTGGGATGCTCTACCAGGTTCATTTCAGTCCTAGCCATAGAAAGGGCACTAAGCATAGAGTGTGAAAACTGAGTTTCCTTGAGAGCTGCTTGGAAGCCTGATGGTGTGTGAAGTTAGTGAGCCAAATGGAGTTGTTCTCCCACAAGAACCACTCGGCTGATCCTTCTTCAATATGCCCTTCACCAACATGCAGTGTTTCCTTGATTGAATTAGCTCTCACACCAATATTTGTGTCTAGAGCCTTTGCATTGAGGGCTATCTGAAAACGGCTGTGGCGCTGAAGTTGCCTGTGAATGTGGAGTTGGTGGCATGTGAAACCCGCATGTGGAGCATTCGTTTGTGTGGGATGCTGACCAAGCTTCATTTCAGTCCTGGGCACACAAAGATCACTAAGCATAGAGTGTGAAAACTGAGTTTCCTTGAGAGCTGCTTGGAAGCCTGATGGTGTGTGAAGTTAGTGAGCCAAATGGAGTTGTTCTCCCACAAGAACCACTCAGCTGATCCTTCTTCAATATGCCCTTCACCAACATGCAGTGTTTCCTTGATTGAATTAGCTCTCACACCAATATTTGCGTCTAGAGCCTTTGCATTGAGGGCTATCTGAAAACGGCTGTGGCGCTGAAGTTGCCTGTGAATGTGGAGTTGGTGGCATGTGAAACCCGCATGTGGAGCATTCGTTTGTGTGGGATGCTCTACCAGGTTCATTCCTAGATAATGCACTCAAAGGGCACTAAGCATAGAGTGTGAAAACTGAGTTTCCTTGAGAGCTGCTTGGAAGCCTGATGGTGTGTGAAGTTAGTGAGCCAAATGGAGTTGTTCTCCCACAAGAACCACTCGGCTGATCCTTCTTCAATATGCCCTTCACCAACATGCAGTGTTGCCTTGATTGAATTAGCTCTCACACCAATATTTGCGTCTAGAGCCTTTGCATTGAGGGCTATCTGAAAACGGCTGTGGCGCTGAAGTTGCCTGTGAATGTGGAGTTGGTGGCATGTGAAACCCGCATGCGGAACACTTGTTTGTGTGGGATGCTCTACCAGGTTCATTCCTAGATAATGCACTCAAAGGGCATTAAACATAGAGTGTGAAAACTGAGTTTCCTTGAGAGCTGCTTGGAAGCCTGATGGTGTGTGAAGTTAGTGAGCCAAATGGAGTTGTTCTCCCACAAGAACCACTCGGCTGATCCTTCTTCAATATGCCCTTCACCAACATGCAGTATTTCCTTGATTGAATTAGCTCTCACACCAATATTTGCGTCTAGAGCCTTTGCATTGAGGGCTATCTGAAAACGGCTGTGGCGCTGAAGTTGCCTGTGAATGTGGAGTTGGTGGCATGTGAAACCCGCATGTGGAGCATTCGTTTGTGTGGGATGCTCTACCAGGTTCATTCCTAGATAATGCACTCAAAGGGCACTAAGCATAGAGTGTGAAAACTGAGTTTCCTTGAGAGCTGCTTGGAAGCCTGATGGTGTGTGAAGTTTGTGAGCCAAATGGAGTTGTTCTCCCACAAGAACCACTCGGCTGATCCTTCTTCAATATGCCCTTCACCAACATGCATTATTTCCTTGATTGAATTAGCTCTCACACCAATATTTGCGTCTAGAGCCTTTGCATTGAGGGCTATCTGAAAACGGCTGTGGCGCTGAAGTTGCCTGTGAATGTGGAGTTGGTGGCATGTGAAACCCGCATGTGGAGCATTCGTTTGTGTGGGATGCTGACCAAGTTTCATTTCAGTCCTGGGCACACAAAGAGCACTAAGCATAGAGTGTGAAAACTGAGTTTCCGTGAGAGCTGCTTGGAAGCCTGATGGTGTGTGAAGTTAGTGAGCCAAATGGAGTTGTTCTCCCACAAGAACCACTCGGCTGATCCTTCTTCAATATGCCCTTCACCAACATGCAGTGTTTCCTTGATTGAATTAGCTCTCACACCAATATTTGCGTCTAGAGCCTTTGCATTGAGGGCTATCTGAAAACGGCTGTGGCGCTGAAGTTGCCTGTGAATGTGGAGTTGGTGGCATGTGAAACCCGCATGTGGAGCATTCGTTTGTGTGGGATGCTCTACCAGGTTCATTTCAGTCCTAGCCATACAAAGGGCACTAAGCATAGAGTGTGAAAACTGAGTTTCCTTGAGAGCTGCTTGGAAGCCTGATGGTGTGTGAAGTTAGTGAGCCAAATGGAGTTGTTCTCCCACAAGAACCACTCGGCTGATCCTTCTTCAATATGCCCTTACCAACATGCAGTATTTCCTTGATTGAATTAGCTCTCACACCAATATTTGCGTCTAGAGCCTTTGCATTGAGGGCTATCTGAAAACGGCTGTGGCGCTGAAGTTGCCTGTGAATGTGGAGTTGGTGGCATGTGAAACCCGCATGTGGAGCATTCGTTTGTGTGGGATGCTGACCAAGTTTCATTTCAGTCCTGGGCACACAAAGAGCACTAAGCATAGAGTGTGAAAACTGAGATTCCGTGAGAGCTGCTTGGAAGCCTGATGGTGTGTGAAGTTAGTGAGCCAAATGGAGTTGTTCTCCCACAAGAACCACTCGGCTGATCCTTCTTCAATATGCCCTTCACCAACATGCAGTGTTTCCTTGATTGAATTAGCTCTCACACCAATATTTGCGTCTAGAGCCTTTGCATTGAGGGCTATCTGAAAACGGCTGTGGCGCTGAAGTTGCCTGTGAATGTGGAGTTGGTGGCATGTGAAACCCGCATGTGGAGCATTCGTTTGTGTGGGATGCTCTACCAGGTTCATTCCTAGATAATGCACTCAAAGGGCACTAAGCATAGAGTGTGAAAACTGAGTTTCCTTGAGAGCTGCTTGGAAGCCTGATGGTGTGTGAAGTTAGTGAGCCAAATGGAGTTGTTCTCCCACAAGAACCACTCGGCTGATCCTTCTTCAATATGCCCTTCACCAACATGCAGTGTTGCCTTGATTGAATTAGCTCTCACACCAATATTTGCGTCTAGAGCCTTTGCATTGAGGGCTATCTGAAAACGGCTGTGGCGCTGAAGTTGCCTGTGAATGTGGAGTTGGTGGCATGTGAAACCCGCATGTGGAGCATTCGTTTGTGTGGGATGCTGACCAAACTTCATTTCAGTCCTGGGCACACAAAGAGCACTAAGCATAGAGTGTGAAAACTGAGTTTCCTTGAGAGCTGCTTGGAAGCCTGATGGTGTGTGAAGTTAGTGAGCCAAATGGAGTTGTTCTCCCACAAGAACCACTCGGCTGATCCTTCTTCAATATGCCCTTCACCAACATGCAGTGTTTCCTTGATTGAATTAGCTCTCACACCAATATTTGCGTCTAGAGCCTTTGCATTGAGGGCTATCTGAAAACGGCTGTGGCGCTGAAGTTGCCTGTGAATGTGGAGTTGGTGGCATGTGAAACCCGCATGTGGAGCATTCGTTTGTGTGGGATGCTGACCAAGCTTCATTTCAGTCCTGGGCACACAAAGATCACTAAGCATAGAGTGTGAAAACTGAGTTTCCTTGAGAGCTGCTTGGAAGCCTGATGGTGTGTGAAGTTAGTGAGCCAAATGGAGTTGTTCTCCCACAAGAACCACTCAGCTGATCCTTCTTCAATATGCCCTTCACCAACATGCAGTGTTTCCTTGATTGAATTAGCTCTCACACCAATATTTGCGTCTAGAGCCTTTGCATTGAGGGCTATCTGAAAACGGCTGTGGCGCTGAAGTTGCCTGTGAATGTGGAGTTGGTGGCATGTGAAACCCGCATGTGGAGCATTCGTTTGTGTGGGATGCTCTACCAGGTTCATTCCTAGATAATGCACTCAAAGGGCACTAAGCATAGAGTGTGAAAACTGAGTTTCCTTGAGAGCTGCTTGGAAGCCTGATGGTGTGTGAAGTTAGTGAGCCAAATGGAGTTGTTCTCCCACAAGAACCACTCGGCTGATCCTTCTTCAATATGCCCTTCACCAACATGCAGTGTTTCCTTGATTGAATTAGCTCTCACACCAATATTTGCGTCTAGAGCCTTTGCATTGAGGGCTATCTGAAAACGGCTGTGGCGCTGAAGTTGCCTGTGAATGTGGAGTTGGTGGCATGTGAAACCCTCATGCGGAACACTCGTTTGTGTGGGATGCTCTACCAGGTTCATTCCTAGCTAATGCACTCAAAGGGCATTAAACATAGAGTGTGAAAACTGAGTTTCCTTGAGAGCTGCTTGGAAGCCTGATGGTGTGGGAAGTTAGTGAGCCAAATGGAGTTGTTCTCCCACAAGAACCACTCGGCTGATCCTTCTTCAATATGCCCTTCACCAACATGCAGTATTTCCTTGATTGAATTAGCTCTCACACCAATATTTGCGTCTAGAGCCTTTGCATTGAGGGCTATCTGAAAACGGCTGTGGCGCTGAAGTTGCCTGTGAATGTGGAGTTGGTGGCATGTGAAACCCGCATGTGGAGCATTCGTTTGTGTGGGATGCTCTACCAGGTTCATTCCTAGATAATGCACTCAAAGGGCACTAAGCATAGAGTGTGAAAACTGAGTTTCCTTGAGAGCTGCTTGGAAGCCTGATGGTGTGTGAAGTTAGTGAGCCAAATGGAGTTGTTCTCCCACAAGAACCACTCGGCTGATCCTTCTTCAATATGCCCTTCACCAACATGCATTATTTCCTTGATTGAATTAGCTCTCACACCAATATTTGCGTCTAGAGCCTTTGCATTGAGGGCTATCTGAAAACGGCTGTGGCGCTGAAGTTGCCAGTGAATGTGGAGTTGGTGGCATGTGAAACCCGCATGTGGAGCATTCGTTTGTGTGGGATGCTCTACCAGGTTCATTCCTAGATAATGCACTCAAAGGGCACTAAGCATAGAGTGTGAAAACTGAGTTTCCTTAAGAGCTGCTTGGAAGCCTGATGGTGTGTGAAGTTAGTGAGCCAAATGGAGTTGTTCTCCCACAAGAACCACTCGGCTGATCCTTCTTCAATATGCCCTTCACCAACATGCAGTGTTTCCTTGATTGAATTAGCTCTCACACCAATATTTGCGTCTAGAGCCTTTGCATTGAGGGCTATCTGAAAACGGCTGTGGCGCTGAAGTTGCCTGTGAATGTGGAGTTGGTGGCATGTGAAACCCTCATGCGGAACACTCGTTTGTGTGGGATGCTCTACCAGGTTCATTCCTAGATAATGCACTCAAAGGGCATTAAACATAGAGTGTGAAAACTGAGTTTCCTTGAGAGCTGCTTGGAAGCCTGATGGTGTGGGAAGTTAGTGAGCCAAATGGAGTTGTTCTCCCACAAGAACCACTCGGCTGATCCTTCTTCAATATGCCCTTCACCAACATGCAGTATTTCCTTGATTGAATTAGCTCTCACACCAATATTTGCGTCTAGAGCCTTTGCATTGAGGGCTATCTGAAAACGGCTGTGGCGCTGAAGTTGCCTGTGAATGTGGAGTTGGTGGCATGTGAAACCCGCATGTGGAGCATTCGTTTGTGTGGGATGCTCTACCAGGTTCATTCCTAGATAATGCACTCAAAGGGCACTAAGCATAGAGTGTGAAAACTGAGTTTCCTTGAGAGCTGCTTGGAAGCCTGATGGTGTGTGAAGTTAGTGAGCCAAATGGAGTTGTTCTCCCACAAGAACCACTCGGCTGATCCTTCTTCAATATGCCCTTCACCAACATGCATTATTTCCTTGATTGAATTAGCTCTCACACCAATATTTGCGTCTAGAGCCTTTGCATTGAGGGCTATCTGAAAACGGCTGTGGCGCTGAAGTTGCCAGTGAATGTGGAGTTGGTGGCATGTGAAACCCGCATGTGGAGCATTCGTTTGTGTGGGATGCTCTACCAGGTTCATTCCTAGATAATGCACTCAAAGGGCACTAAGCATAGAGTGTGAAAACTGAGTTTCCTTAAGAGCTGCTTGGAAGCCTGATGGTGTGTGAAGTTAGTGAGCCAAATGGAGTTGTTCTCCCACAAGAACCACTCGGCTGATCCTTCTTCAATATGCCCTTCACCAACATGCAGTGTTTCCTTGATTGAATTAGCTCTCACACCAATATTTGCGTCTAGAGCCTTTGCATTGAGGGCTATCTGAAAACGGCTGTGGCGCTGAAGTTGCCTGTGAATGTGGAGTTGGTGGCATGTGAAACCCGCATGTGGAGCATTCGTTTGTGTGGGATGCTGACCAAACTTCATTTCAGTCCTGGGCACACAAAGAGCACTAAGCATAGAGTGTGAAAACTGAGTTTCCTTGAGAGCTGCTTGGAAGCCTGATGGTGTGTGAAGTTAGTGAGCCAAATGGAGTTGTTCTCCCACAAGAACCACTCGGCTGATCCTTCTTCAATATGCCCTTCACCAACATGCAGTGTTTCCTTGATTGAATTAGCTCTCACACCAATATTTGCGTCTAGAGCCTTTGCATTGAGGGCTATCTGAAAACGGCTGTGGCGCTGAAGTTGCCTGTGAATGTGGAGTTGGTGGCATGTGAAACCCGCATGTGGAGCATTCGTTTGTGTGGGATGCTGACCAAGCTTCATTTCAGTCCTGGGCACACAAAGATCACTAAGCATAGAGTGTGAAAACTGAGTTTCCTTGAGAGCTGCTTGGAAGCCTGATGGTGTGTGAAGTTAGTGAGCCAAATGGAGTTGTTCTCCCACAAGAACCACTCAGCTGATCCTTCTTCAATATGCCCTTCACCAACATGCAGTGTTTCCTTGATTGAATTAGCTCTCACACCAATATTTGCGTCTAGAGCCTTTGCATTGAGGGCTATCTGAAAACGGCTGTGGCGCTGAAGTTGCCTGTGAATGTGGAGTTGGTGGCATGTGAAACCCGCATGTGGAGCATTCGTTTGTGTGGGATGCTCTACCAGGTTCATTCCTAGATAATGCACTCAAAGGGCACTAAGCATAGAGTGTGAAAACTGAGTTTCCTTGAGAGCTGCTTGGAAGCCTGATGGTGTGTGAAGTTAGTGAGCCAAATGGAGTTGTTCTCCCACAAGAACCACTCGGC
Source organism: Ochotona princeps (assembly GCF_030435755.1). Classification (NCBI taxonomy): domain Eukaryota; kingdom Metazoa; phylum Chordata; class Mammalia; order Lagomorpha; family Ochotonidae; genus Ochotona; species Ochotona princeps. The sequence goes on from NW_026698450.1 coordinate 18,524, forward strand.
TGATCCTTCTTCAATATGCCCTTCACCAACATGCAGTGTTGCCTTGATTGAATTAGCTCTCACACCAATATTTGCGTCTAGAGCCTTTGCATTGAGGGCTATCTGAAAACGGCTGTGGCGCTGAAGTTGCCTGTGAATGTGGAGTTGGTGGCATGTGAAACCCGCATGCGGAACACTCGTTTGTGTGGGATGCTCTACCAGGTTCATTCCTAGATAATGCACTCAAAGGGCATTAAACATAGAGTGTGAAAACTGAGTTTCCTTGAGAGCTGCTTGGAAGCCTGATGGTGTGTGAAGTTAGTGAGCCAAATGGAGTTGTTCTCCCACAAGAACCACTCGGCTGATCCTTCTTCAATATGCCCTTCACCAACATGCAGTATTTCCTTGATTGAATTAGCTCTCACACCAATATTTGCGTCTAGAGCCTTTGCATTGAGGGCTATCTGAAAACGGCTGTGGCGCTGAAGTTGCCTGTGAATGTGGAGTTGGTGGCATGTGAAACCCGCATGTGGAGCATTCGTTTGTGTGGGATGCTCTACCAGGTTCATTCCTAGATAATGCACTCAAAGGGCACTAAGCATAGAGTGTGAAAACTGAGTTTCCTTGAGAGCTGCTTGGAAGCCTGATGGTGTGTGAAGTTTGTGAGCCAAATGGAGTTGTTCTCCCACAAGAACCACTCGGCTGATCCTTCTTCAATATGCCCTTCACCAACATGCATTATTTCCTTGATTGAATTAGCTCTCACACCAATATTTGCGTCTAGAGCCTTTGCATTGAGGGCTATCTGAAAACGGCTGTGGCGCTGAAGTTGCCTGTGAATGTGGAGTTGGTGGCATGTGAAACCCGCATGTGGAGCATTCGTTTGTGTGGGATGCTGACCAAGTTTCATTTCAGTCCTGGGCACACAAAGAGCACTAAGCATAGAGTGTGAAAACTGAGTTTCCGTGAGAGCTGCTTGGAAGCCTGATGGTGTGTGAAGTTAGTGAGCCAAATGGAGTTGTTCTCCCACAAGAACCACTCGGCTGATCCTTCTTCAATATGCCCTTCACCAACATGCAGTGTTTCCTTGATTGAATTAGCTCTCACACCAATATTTGCGTCTAGAGCCTTTGCATTGAGGGCTATCTGAAAACGGCTGTGGCGCTGAAGTTGCCTGTGAATGTGGAGTTGGTGGCATGTGAAACCCGCATGTGGAGCATTCGTTTGTGTGGGATGCTCTACCAGGTTCATTCCTAGATAATGCACTCAAAGGGCACTAAGCATAGAGTGTGAAAACTGAGTTTCCTTGAGAGCTGCTTGGAAGCCTGATGGTGTGTGAAGTTAGTGAGCCAAATGGAGTTGTTCTCCCACAAGAACCACTCGGCTGATCCTTCTTCAATATGCCCTTCACCAACATGCAGTGTTGCCTTGATTGAATTAGCTCTCACACCAATATTTGCGTCTAGAGCCTTTGCATTGAGGGCTATCTGAAAACGGCTGTGGCGCTGAAGTTGCCTGTGAATGTGGAGTTGGTGGCATGTGAAACCCGCATGTGGAGCATTCGTTTGTGTGGGATGCTGACCAAACATCATTTCAGTCCTGGGCACACAAAGAGCACTAAGCATAGAGTGTGAAAACTGAGTTTCCTTGAGAGCTGCTTGGAAGCCTGATGGTGTGTGAAGTTAGTGAGCCAAATGGAGTTGTTCTCCCACAAGAACCACTCGGCTGATCCTTCTTCAATATGCCCTTCACCAACATGCAGTGTTTCCTTGATTGAATTAGCTCTCACACCAATATTTGCGTCTAGAGCCTTTGCATTGAGGGCTATCTGAAAACGGCTGTGGCGCTGAAGTTGCCTGTGAATGTGGAGTTGGTGGCATGTGAAACCCGCATGTGGAGCATTCGTTTGTGTGGGATGCTCTACCAGGTTCATTTCAGTCCTAGCCATACAAAGGGCACTAAGCATAGAGTGTGAAAACTGAGTTTCCTTGAGAGCTGCTTGGAAGCCTGATGGTGTGTGAAGTTTGTGAGCCAAATGGAGTTGTTCTCCCACAAGAACCACTCGGCTGATCCTTCTTCAATATGCCCTTCACCAACATGCATTATTTCCTTGATTGAATTAGCTCTCACACCAATATTTGCGTCTAGAGCCTTTGCATTGAGGGCTATCTGAAAACGGCTGTGGCGCTGAAGTTGCCTGTGAATGTGGAGTTGGTGGCATGTGAAACCCGCATGTGGAGCATTCGTTTGTGTGGGATGCTGACCAAGTTTCATTTCAGTCCTGGGCACACAAAGAGCACTAAGCATAGAGTGTGAAAACTGAGTTTCCGTGAGAGCTGCTTGGAAGCCTGATGGTGTGTGAAGTTAGTGAGCCAAATGGAGTTGTTCTCCCACAAGAACCACTCGGCTGATCCTTCTTCAATATGCCCTTCACCAACATGCAGTGTTTCCTTGATTGAATTAGCTCTCACACCAATATTTGCGTCTAGAGCCTTTGCATTGAGGGCTATCTGAAAACGGCTGTGGCGCTGAAGTTGCCTGTGAATGTGGAGTTGGTGGCATGTGAAACCCGCATGTGGAGCATTCGTTTGTGTGGGATGCTCTACCAGGTTCATTCCTAGATAATGCACTCAAAGGGCACTAAGCATAGAGTGTGAAAACTGAGTTTCCTTGAGAGCTGCTTGGAAGCCTGATGGTGTGTGAAGTTAGTGAGCCAAATGGAGTTGTTCTCCCACAAGAACCACTCGGCTGATCCTTCTTCAATATGCCCTTCACCAACATGCATTATTTCCTTGATTGAATTAGCTCTCACACCAATATTTGCGTCTAGAGCCTTTGCATTGAGGGCTATCTGAAAACGGCTGTGGCGCTGAAGTTGCCAGTGAATGTGGAGTTGGTGGCATGTGAAACCCGCATGTGGAGCATTCGTTTGTGTGGGATGCTCTACCAGGTTCATTCCTAGATAATGCACTCAAAGGGCACTAAGCATAGAGTGTGAAAACTGAGTTTCCTTAAGAGCTGCTTGGAAGCCTGATGGTGTGTGAAGTTAGTGAGCCAAATGGAGTTGTTCTCCCACAAGAACCACTCGGCTGATCCTTCTTCAATATGCCCTTCACCAACATGCAGTGTTTCCTTGATTGAATTAGCTCTCACACCAATATTTGCGTCTAGAGCCTTTGCATTGAGGGCTATCTGAAAACGGCTGTGGCGCTGAAGTTGCCTGTGAATGTGGAGTTGGTGGCATGTGAAACCCGCATGTGGAGCATTCGTTTGTGTGGGATGCTGACCAAACTTCATTTCAGTCCTGGGCACACAAAGAGCACTAAGCATAGAGTGTGAAAACTGAGTTTCCTTGAGAGCTGCTTGGAAGCCTGATGGTGTGTGAAGTTAGTGAGCCAAATGGAGTTGTTCTCCCACAAGAACCACTCGGCTGATCCTTCTTCAATATGCCCTTCACCAACATGCAGTGTTTCCTTGATTGAATTAGCTCTCACACCAATATTTGCGTCTAGAGCCTTTGCATTGAGGGCTATCTGAAAACGGCTGTGGCGCTGAAGTTGCCTGTGAATGTGGAGTTGGTGGCATGTGAAACCCGCATGTGGAGCATTCGTTTGTGTGGGATGCTGACCAAGCTTCATTTCAGTCCTGGGCACACAAAGATCACTAAGCATAGAGTGTGAAAACTGAGTTTCCTTGAGAGCTGCTTGGAAGCCTGATGGTGTGTGAAGTTAGTGAGCCAAATGGAGTTGTTCTCCCACAAGAACCACTCAGCTGATCCTTCTTCAATATGCCCTTCACCAACATGCAGTGTTTCCTTGATTGAATTAGCTCTCACACCAATATTTGCGTCTAGAGCCTTTGCATTGAGGGCTATCTGAAAACGGCTGTGGCGCTGAAGTTGCCTGTGAATGTGGAGTTGGTGGCATGTGAAACCCGCATGTGGAGCATTCGTTTGTGTGGGATGCTCTACCAGGTTCATTCCTAGATAATGCACTCAAAGGGCACTAAGCATAGAGTGTGAAAACTGAGTTTCCTTGAGAGCTGCTTGGAAGCCTGATGGTGTGTGAAGTTAGTGAGCCAAATGGAGTTGTTCTCCCACAAGAACCACTCGGCTGATCCTTCTTCAATATGCCCTTCACCAACATGCAGTGTTGCCTTGATTGAATTAGCTCTCACACCAATATTTGCGTCTAGAGCCTTTGCATTGAGGGCTATCTGAAAACGGCTGTGGCGCTGAAGTTGCCTGTGAATGTGGAGTTGGTGGCATGTGAAACCCGCATGCGGAACACTCGTTTGTGTGGGATGCTCTACCAGGTTCATTCCTAGATAATGCACTCAAAGGGCATTAAACATAGAGTGTGAAAACTGAGTTTCCTTGAGAGCTGCTTGGAAGCCTGATGGTGTGTGAAGTTAGTGAGCCAAATGGAGTTGTTCTCCCACAAGAACCACTCGGCTGATCCTTCTTCAATATGCCCTTCACCAACATGCAGTATTTCCTTGATTGAATTAGCTCTCACACCAATATTTGCGTCTAGAGCCTTTGCATTGAGGGCTATCTGAAAACGGCTGTGGCGCTGAAGTTGCCTGTGAATGTGGAGTTGGTGGCATGTGAAACCCGCATGTGGAGCATTCGTTTGTGTGGGATGCTCTACCAGGTTCATTCCTAGATAATGCACTCAAAGGGCACTAAGCATAGAGTGTGAAAACTGAGTTTCCTTGAGAGCTGCTTGGAAGCCTGATGGTGTGTGAAGTTTGTGAGCCAAATGGAGTTGTTCTCCCACAAGAACCACTCGGCTGATCCTTCTTCAATATGCCCTTCACCAACATGCATTATTTCCTTGATTGAATTAGCTCTCACACCAATATTTGCGTCTAGAGCCTTTGCATTGAGGGCTATCTGAAAACGGCTGTGGCGCTGAAGTTGCCTGTGAATGTGGAGTTGGTGGCATGTGAAACCCGCATGTGGAGCATTCGTTTGTGTGGGATGCTGACCAAGTTTCATTTCAGTCCTGGGCACACAAAGAGCACTAAGCATAGAGTGTGAAAACTGAGTTTCCGTGAGAGCTGCTTGGAAGCCTGATGGTGTGTGAAGTTAGTGAGCCAAATGGAGTTGTTCTCCCACAAGAACCACTCGGCTGATCCTTCTTCAATATGCCCTTCACCAACATGCAGTGTTTCCTTGATTGAATTAGCTCTCACACCAATATTTGCGTCTAGAGCCTTTGCATTGAGGGCTATCTGAAAACGGCTGTGGCGCTGAAGTTGCCTGTGAATGTGGAGTTGGTGGCATGTGAAACCCGCATGTGGAGCATTCGTTTGTGTGGGATGCTCTACCAGGTTCATTCCTAGATAATGCACTCAAAGGGCACTAAGCATAGAGTGTGAAAACTGAGTTTCCTTGAGAGCTGCTTGGAAGCCTGATGGTGTGTGAAGTTAGTGAGCCAAATGGAGTTGTTCTCCCACAAGAACCACTCGGCTGATCCTTCTTCAATATGCCCTTCACCAACATGCAGTGTTGCCTTGATTGAATTAGCTCTCACACCAATATTTGCGTCTAGAGCCTTTGCATTGAGGGCTATCTGAAAACGGCTGTGGCGCTGAAGTTGCCTGTGAATGTGGAGTTGGTGGCATGTGAAACCCGCATGTGGAGCATTCGTTTGTGTGGGATGCTGACCAAACATCATTTCAGTCCTGGGCACACAAAGAGCACTAAGCATAGAGTGTGAAAACTGAGTTTCCTTGAGAGCTGCTTGGAAGCCTGATGGTGTGTGAAGTTAGTGAGCCAAATGGAGTTGTTCTCCCACAAGAACCACTCGGCTGATCCTTCTTCAATATGCCCTTCACCAACATGCAGTGTTTCCTTGATTGAATTAGCTCTCACACCAATATTTGCGTCTAGAGCCTTTGCATTGAGGGCTATCTGAAAACGGCTGTGGCGCTGAAGTTGCCTGTGAATGTGGAGTTGGTGGCATGTGAAACCCGCATGTGGAGCATTCGTTTGTGTGGGATGCTCTACCAGGTTCATTTCAGTCCTAGCCATACAAAGGGCACTAAGCATAGAGTGTGAAAACTGAGTTTCCTTGAGAGCTGCTTGGAAGCCTGATGGTGTGTGAAGTTTGTGAGCCAAATGGAGTTGTTCTCCCACAAGAACCACTCGGCTGATCCTTCTTCAATATGCCCTTCACCAACATGCATTATTTCCTTGATTGAATTAGCTCTCACACCAATATTTGCGTCTAGAGCCTTTGCATTGAGGGCTATCTGAAAACGGCTGTGGCGCTGAAGTTGCCTGTGAATGTGGAGTTGGTGGCATGTGAAACCCGCATGTGGAGCATTCGTTTGTGTGGGATGCTGACCAAGTTTCATTTCAGTCCTGGGCACACAAAGAGCACTAAGCATAGAGTGTGAAAACTGAGTTTCCGTGAGAGCTGCTTGGAAGCCTGATGGTGTGTGAAGTTAGTGAGCCAAATGGAGTTGTTCTCCCACAAGAACCACTCGGCTGATCCTTCTTCAATATGCCCTTCACCAACATGCAGTGTTTCCTTGATTGAATTAGCTCTCACACCAATATTTGCGTCTAGAGCCTTTGCATTGAGGGCTATCTGAAAACGGCTGTGGCGCTGAAGTTGCCTGTGAATGTGGAGTTGGTGGCATGTGAAACCCGCATGTGGAGCATTCGTTTGTGTGGGATGCTCTACCAGGTTCATTCCTAGATAATGCACTCAAAGGGCACTAAGCATAGAGTGTGAAAACTGAGTTTCCTTGAGAGCTGCTTGGAAGCCTGATGGTGTGTGAAGTTAGTGAGCCAAATGGAGTTGTTCTCCCACAAGAACCACTCGGCTGATCCTTCTTCAATATGCCCTTCACCAACATGCAGTGTTGCCTTGATTGAATTAGCTCTCACACCAATATTTGCGTCTAGAGCCTTTGCATTGAGGGCTATCTGAAAACGGCTGTGGCGCTGAAGTTGCCTGTGAATGTGGAGTTGGTGGCATGTGAAACCCGCATGTGGAGCATTCGTTTGTGTGGGATGCTGACCAAACTTCATTTCAGTCCTGGGCACACAAAGAGCACTAAGCATAGAGTGTGAAAACTGAGTTTCCTTGAGAGCTGCTTGGAAGCCTGATGGTGTGTGAAGTTAGTGAGCCAAATGGAGTTGTTCTCCCACAAGAACCACTCGGCTGATCCTTCTTCAATATGCCCTTCACCAACATGCAGTGTTTCCTTGATTGAATTAGCTCTCACACCAATATTTGCGTCTAGAGCCTTTGCATTGAGGGCTATCTGAAACGGCTGTGGCGCTGAAGTTGCCTGTGAATGTGGAGTTGGTGGCATGTGAAACCCGCATGTGGAGCATTCGTTTGTGTGGATGCTGACCAAGCTTCATTTCAGTCCTGGGCACACAAAGATCACTAAGCATAGAGTGTGAAAACTGAGTTTCCTTGAGAGCTGCTTGGAAGCCTGATGGTGTGTGAAGTTAGTGAGCCAAATGGAGTTGTTCTCCCACAAGAACCACTCAGCTGATCCTTCTTCAATATGCCCTTCACCAACATGCAGTGTTTCCTTGATTGAATTAGCTCTCACACCAATATTTGCGTCTAGAGCCTTTGCATTGAGGGCTATCTGAAAACGGCTGTGGCGCTGAAGTTGCCTGTGAATGTGGAGTTGGTGGCATGTGAAACCCGCATGTGGAGCATTCGTTTGTGTGGGATGCTCTACCAGGTTCATTCCTAGATAATGCACTCAAAGGGCACTAAGCATAGAGTGTGAAAACTGAGTTTCCTTGAGAGCTGCTTGGAAGCCTGATGGTGTGTGAAGTTAGTGAGCCAAATGGAGTTGTTCTCCCACAAGAACCACTCGGCTGATCCTTCTTCAATATGCCCTTCACCAACATGCAGTGTTTCCTTGATTGAATTAGCTCTCACACCAATATTTGCGTCTAGAGCCTTTGCATTGAGGGCTATCTGAAAACGGCTGTGGCGCTGAAGTTGCCTGTGAATGTGGAGTTGGTGGCATGTGAAACCCGCATGCGGAACACTCGTTTGTGTGGGATGCTCTACCAGGTTCATTCCTAGATAATGCACTCAAAGGGCATTAAACATAGAGTGTGAAAACTGAGTTTCCTTGAGAGCTGCTTGGAAGCCTGATGGTGTGGGAAGTTAGTGAGCCAAATGGAGTTGTTCTTCCCACAAGAACCACTCGGCTGATCCTTCTTCAATATGCCCTTCACCAACATGCAGTATTTCCTTGATTGAATTAGCTCTCACACCAATATTTGCGTCTAGAGCCTTTGCATTGAGGGCTATCTGAAAACGGCTGTGGCGCTGAAGTTGCCTGTGAATGTGGAGTTGGTGGCATGTGAAACCCGCATGTGAGCATTCGTTTGTGTGGGATGCTCTACCAGGTTCATTCCTAGATAATGCACTCAAAGGGCACTAAGCATAGAGTGTGAAAACTGAGTTTCCTTGAGAGCTGCTTGGAAGCCTGATGGTGTGTGAAGTTAGTGAGCCAAATGGAGTTGTTCTCCCACAAGAACCACTCGGCTGATCCTTCTTCAATATGCCCTTCACCAACATGCATTATTTCCTTGATTGAATTAGCTCTCACACCAATATTTGCGTCTAGAGCCTTTGCATTGAGGGCTATCTGAAAACGGCTGTGGCGCTGAAGTTGCCAGTGAATGTGGAGTTGGTGGCATGTGAAACCCGCATGTGGAGCATTCGTTTGTGTGGGATGCTGACCAAGCTTCATTTCAGTCCTGGGCACACAAAGATCACTAAGCATAGAGTGTGAAAACTGAGTTTCCTTGAGAGCTGCTTGGAAGCCTGATGGTGTGTGAAGTTAGTGAGCCAAATGGAGTTGTTCTCCCACAAGAACCACTCAGCTGATCCTTCTTCAATATGCCCTTCACCAACATGCAGTGTTTCCTTGATTGAATTAGCTCTCACACCAATATTTGCGTCTAGAGCCTTTGCATTGAGGGCTATCTGAAAACGGCTGTGGCGCTGAAGTTGCCTGTGAATGTGGAGTTGGTGGCATGTGAAACCCGCATGTGGAGCATTCGTA
>NW_026698451.1:0-34487 GCF_030435755.1 Ochotona princeps
TGTGAAGTTAGTGAGCCAAATGGAGTTGTTCTCCCACAAGAACCACTAGGCTGAAACAGGTCCCGGCTGTGGTGGTCACAGAAGGTGGTTAAGAACTCGCATTTACTTTTACCATATTGGTTACTCATTACTATGTCAATTAATTCCATAATGATGTAAATTTGTGCTGATGGTATGTTGGAGCTTTCAATTGACTGGGATGATGCTCTGCTGGCTCTGTTTTCAGACCAGAGAGAGTATACCTAAGAAGCCGTTGGACTTGACTGGACAATAAGATGCTGGACTCTATGTTTGGTATACGCTTGCAATGGGGGAATCTCAACTGAACTTGAGCTGTGTTTATGCAACAAGGTGGAGGAATCCACCATGGTAGGAGGGTTTGGGGAGGGGTGGGGAGAACCCAAGTATCTATGTAATTGTGTCACATAATACAATGTAATTACTGAAGTTAAATAATAAATATATAAAAAAATAAATAAATAAAATAAAATAAAAAAATAAAAAAAAAAATAAAGAACCACTCGGCTGATCCTTCTTCAATATGCCCTTCACCAACATGCAGTGTTTCCTTGATTGAAATAGCTCTCACACCAATATTTGCGTCTAGAGCCTTTGCATTGAGGGCTATCTGAAAACGGCTGTGGCGCTGAAGTTGCCTGTGAATGTGGAGTTGGTGGCATGTGAAACCCGCATGTGGAGCATTCGTTTGTGTGGGATGCACTACCAGTTTCATTCCTAGATAATGCACTCGAAGGGCACTAGGCATGGAGTGTGAAAACTGAGTTTCCTTGAGAGCTGTTTGGAAGCCTGATGGTGTGTGAAGTTAGTGAGCCAAATGGAGTTGTTCTCCCACAAGAACCACTCGGCTGATCCTTCTTCAATATGCCCTTCACCAACATGCAGTGTTTCCTTGATTGAATTAGCTCTCACACCAATATTTGCGTCTAGAGCCTTTGCATTGAGGGCTATCTGAAAACGGCTGTGGCGCTGAAGTTGCCTGTGAATGTGGAGTTGGTGGCATGTGAAACCCGCATGTGGAGCATTCGTTTGTGTGGGATGCTCTACCAGGTTCATTTCAGTGCTAGCCATACAAAGGGCACTAAGCATAGAGCGTGAAAACTGAGTTTCCTTGAGAGCTGTTTGGAAGCCTGATGGTGTGTGAAGTTAGTGAGCCAAATGGAGTTGTTCTCCCACAAGAACCACTCGGCTGATCCTTCTTCAATATGCCCTTCACCAACATGCAGTGTTTCCTTGATTGAATTAGCTCTCACACCAATATTTGCGTCTAGAGCCTTTGCATTGAGGGCTATCTGAAAACGGCTGTGGCGCTGAAGTTGCCTTTGAATGTGGAGTTGGTGGCATGTGAAAACCGCATGTGGAGCATTCGTTTGTGTGGGATGCTCTACCAGGTTCATTCCTAGATAATGCACTCAAAGGGCACTAAGCATAGAGTGTGAAAACTGAGTTTCCTTGAGAGCAGCTTGGAAGCCTGATGGTGTGTGAAGTTAGTGAGCCAAATGGAGTTGTTCTCCCACAAGAACCACTCGGCTGATCCTTCTTCAATATGCCCTTCACCAACATGCAGTGTTTCCTTGATTGAATTAGCTCTCACACCAATATTTGCGTCTAGAGCCTTTGCATTGAGGGCTATCTGAAAACGGCTGTGGCGCTGAAGTTGCCTGTGAATGTGGAGTTGGTGGCATGTGAAACCCGCATGTGGAGCATTCGTTTGTGTGGAATGCTCTACCAGGTTCATTCCTAGATAATGCACTCAAAGGGCACTAAGCATAGAGTGTGAAAACTGAGTTTCCTTGAGAGCTGCTTGGAAGCCTGATGGTGTGTGAAGTTAGTGAGCCAAATGGAGTTGTTCTCCCACAAGAACCACTCGGCTGATCCTTCTTCAATATGCCCTTCACCAACATGCAGTGTTTCCTTGATTGAATTAGCTCTCACACCAATATTTGCGTCTAGAGCCTTTGCATTGAGGGCTATCTGAAAACGGCTGTGGCGCTGAAGTTGCCTGTGAATGTGGAGTTGGTGGCATGTGAAACCCGCATGTGGAGCATTCGTTTGTGTGGGATGCTCTACCAGGTTCATTTCAGTCCTAGCCATACAAAGGGCACTAAGCATAGAGCGTGAAAACTGAGTTTCCTTGAGAGCTGCTTGGAAGCCTGATGGTGTGTGAAGTTAGTGAGCCAAATGGAGTTGTTCTCCACAAGAACCACTCGGCTGATCCTTCTTCAATATGCCCTTCACCAACATGCAGTGTTTCCTTGATTGAATTAGCTCTCACACCAATATTTGCGTCTAGAGCCTTTGCATTGAGGGCTATCTGAAAACGGCTGTGGCGCTGAAGTTGCCTGTGAATGTGGAGTTGGTGCATGTGAAACCCGCATGTGGAGCATTCGTTTGTGTGGGATGCTCTACCAGGTTCAATCCTAGATAATGCACTCAAAGGGCACTAAGCATAGAGTGTGAAAACTGAGTTTCCTTGAGAGCTGCTTGGAAGCCTGATGGTGTGTGAAGTTAGTGAGCCAAATGGAGTTGTTCTCCCACAAGAACCACTCGGCTGATCCTTCTTCAATATGCCCTTCACCAACATGCAGTGTTCCCTTGATTGAATTAGCTCTCACACCAATATTTGCGTCTAGAGCCTTTGCATTGAGGGCTATCTAAAAAGGGCTGTGGCGCTGAAGTTGCCTGTGAATGTGGAGTTGGTGGCATGTGAAACCCGCATGTGGGGCATTCGTTTGTGTGGGATGCTCTACCAGGTTCATTCCTAGATAATGCACTCAAAGGGCACTAAGCATAGAGTGTGAAAACTGAGTTTCCTTGAGAGCTGCTTGGAAGCCTGATGGTGTGTGAAGTTAGTGATCCAAATGGAGTTGTTCTCCCACAAGAACCACTCGGCTGATCCTTCTTCAATATGCCCTTCACCAACATGCAGTGTTTCCTTGATTGAATTAGCTCTCACACCAATATTTGCGTCTAGAGCCTTTGCATTGAGGGCTATCTGAAAACGGCTGTGGCGCTGAAGTTGCCTGTGAATGTGGAGTTGGTGGCATGTGAAACCCGCATGTGGAGCATTCGTTTGTGTGGAATGCTCTACCAGGTTCATTCCTAGATAATGCACTCAAAGGGCACTAAGCATAGAGTGTGAAAACTGAGTTTCCTTGAGAGCTGCTTGGAAGCCTGATGGTGTGTGAAGTTAGTGAGCCAAATGGAGTTGTTCTCCCACAAGAACCACTCAGCTGATCCTTCTTCAATATGCCCTTCACCAACATGCAGTGTTTCCTTGATTGAATTAGCTCTCACACCAATATTTGCGTCTAGAGCCTTTGCATTGGGGGCTATCTGAAAACGGCTGTGGCGCTGAAGTTGCCTGTGAATGTGGAGTTGGTGGCATGTAAACCCGCATGTGGAGCATTCGTTTGTGTGGGATGCTCTACCAGGTTCATTCCTAGATAATGCACTCAAAGGGCACTAAGCATAGAGTGTGAAAACTGAGTTTCCTTGAGAGCTGCTTGGAAGCCTGATGGTGTGTGAAGTTAGTGAGCCAAATGGAGTTGTTCTCCCACAAGAACCACTAGGCTGAAACAGGTCCCGGCTGTGGTGGTCACAGAAGGTGGTTAAGAACTCGCATTTACTTTTACCATATTGGTTACTCATTACTATGTCAATTAATTCCATAATGATGTAAATTTGTGCTGATGGTATGTTGGAGCTTTCAATTGACTGGGATGATGCTCTGCTGGCTCTGTTTTCAGACCAGAGAGAGTATACCTAAGAAGCCGTTGGACTTGACTGGACAATAAGATGCTGGACTCTATGTTTGGTATACGCTTGCAATGGGGGAATCTCAACTGAACTTGAGCTGTGTTTATGCAACAAGGTGGAGGAATCCACCATGGTAGGAGGGTTTGGGGAGGGGTGGGGAGAACCCAAGTATCTATGTAATTGTGTCACATAATACAATGTAATTACTGAAGTTAAATAATAAATATATAAAAAAATAAATAAATAAAATAAAATAAAAAAATAAAAAAAAAATAAAGAACCACTCGGCTGATCCTTCTTCAATATGCCCTTCACCAACATGCAGTGTTTCCTTGATTGAAATAGCTCTCACACCAATATTTGCGTCTAGAGCCTTTGCATTGAGGGCTATCTGAAAACGGCTGTGGCGCTGAAGTTGCCTGTGAATGTGGAGTTGGTGGCATGTGAAACCCGCATGTGGAGCATTCGTTTGTGTGGGATGCACTACCAGTTTCATTCCTAGATAATGCACTCGAAGGGCACTAGGCATGGAGTGTGAAAACTGAGTTTCCTTGAGAGCTGTTTGGAAGCCTGATGGTGTGTGAAGTTAGTGAGCCAAATGGAGTTGTTCTCCCACAAGAACCACTCGGCTGATCCTTCTTCAATATGCCCTTCACCAACATGCAGTGTTTCCTTGATTGAATTAGCTCTCACACCAATATTTGCGTCTAGAGCCTTTGCATTGAGGGCTATCTAAAAAGGGCTGTGGCGCTGAAGTTGCCTTTGAATGTGGAGTTGGTGGCATGTGAAAACCGCATGTGGAGCATTCGTTTGTGTGGGATGCTCTACCAGGTTCATTCCTAGATAATGCACTCAAAGGGCACTAAGCATAGAGTGTGAAAACTGAGTTTCCTTGAGAGCAGCTTGGAAGCCTGATGGTGTGTGAAGTTAGTGAGCCAAATGGAGTTGTTCTCCCACAAGAACCACTCGGCTGATCCTTCTTCAATATGCCCTTCACCAACATGCAGTGTTTCCTTGATTGAATTAGCTCTCACACCAATATTTGCGTCTAGAGCCTTTGCATTGAGGGCTATCTGAAAACGGCTGTGGCGCTGAAGTTGCCTGTGAATGTGGAGTTGGTGGCATGTGAAACCCGCATGTGGAGCATTCGTTTGTGTGGAATGCTCTACCAGGTTCATTCCTAGATAATGCACTCAAAGGGCACTAAGCATAGAGTGTGAAAACTGAGTTTCCTTGAGAGCTGCTTGGAAGCCTGATGGTGTGTGAAGTTAGTGAGCCAAATGGAGTTGTTCTCCCACAAGAACCACTCGGCTGATCCTTCTTCAATATGCCCTTCACCAACATGCAGTGTTTCCTTGATTGAATTAGCTCTCACACCAATATTTGCGTCTAGAGCCTTTGCATTGAGGGCTATCTGAAAACGGCTGTGGCGCTGAAGTTGCCTGTGAATGTGGAGTTGGTGGCATGTGAAACCCGCATGTGGAGCATTCGTTTGTGTGGGATGCTCTACCAGGTTCATTTCAGTCCTAGCCATACAAAGGGCACTAAGCATAGAGCGTGAAAACTGAGTTTCCTTGAGAGCTGCTTGGAAGCCTGATGGTGTGTGAAGTTAGTGAGCCAAATGGAGTTGTTCTCCCACAAGAACCACTCGGCTGATCCTTCTTCAATATGCCCTTCACCAACATGCAGTGTTTCCTTGATTGAATTAGCTCTCACACCAATATTTGCGTCTAGAGCCTTTGCATTGAGGGCTATCTGAAAACGGCTGTGGCGCTGAAGTTGCCTGTGAATGTGGAGTTGGTGGCATGTGAAACCCGCATGTGGAGCATTCGTTTGTGTGGGATGCTCTACCAGGTTCAATCCTAGATAATGCACTCAAAGGGCACTAAGCATAGAGTGTGAAAACTGAGTTTCCTTGAGAGCTGCTTGGAAGCCTGATGGTGTGTGAAGTTAGTGAGCCAAATGGAGTTGTTCTCCCACAAGAACCACTCGGCTGATCCTTCTTCAATATGCCCTTCACCAACATGCAGTGTTCCCTTGATTGAATTAGCTCTCACACCAATATTTGCGTCTAGAGCCTTTGCATTGAGGGCTATCTAAAAAGGGCTGTGGCGCTGAAGTTGCCTGTGAATGTGGAGTTGGTGGCATGTGAAACCCGCATGTGGGGCATTCGTTTGTGTGGGATGCTCTACCAGGTTCATTCCTAGATAATGCACTCAAAGGGCACTAAGCATAGAGTGTGAAAACTGAGTTTCCTTGAGAGCTGCTTGGAAGCCTGATGGTGTGTGAAGTTAGTGATCCAAATGGAGTTGTTCTCCCACAAGAACCACTCAGCTGATCCTTCTTCAATATGCCCTTCACCAACATGCAGTGTTTCCTTGATTGAATTAGCTCTCACACCAATATTTGCGTCTAGAGCCTTTGCATTGAGGGCTATCTGAAAACGGCTGTGGCGCTGAAGTTGCCTGTGAATGTGGAGTTGGTGGCATGTGAAACCCGCATGTGGAGCATTCGTTTGTGTGGAATGCTCTACCAGGTTCATTCCTAGATAATGCACTCAAAGGGCACTAAGCATAGAGTGTGAAAACTGAGTTTCCTTGAGAGCTGCTTGGAAGCCTGATGGTGTGTGAAGTTAGTGAGCCAAATGGAGTTGTTCTCCCACAAGAACCACTCGGCTGATCCTTCTTCAATATGCCCTTCACCAACATGCAGTGTTTCCTTGATTGAATTAGCTCTCACACCAATATTTGTGTCTAGAGCCTTTGCATTGAGGGCTATCTGAAAACGGCTGTGGCGCTGAAGTTGCCTGTGAATGTGGAGTTGGTGGCATGTGAAACCCGCATGTGGAGCATTCGTTTGTGTGGGATGCTGACCAAGCTTCATTTCAGTCCTAGGCACACAAAGAGCACTAAGCATAGAGTGTGAAAACTGAGTTTCCTTGAGAGCTGCTTGGAAGCCTGATGGTGTGTGAAGTTAGTGAGCCAAATGGAGTTGTTCTCCCACAAGAACCACTCGGCTGATCCTTCTTCAATATGCCCTTCACCAACATGCAGTGTTTCCTTGATTGAATTAGCTCTCACACCAATATTTGCGTCTAGAGCCTTTGCATTGAGGGCTATCTGAAAACGGCTGTGGCGCTGAAGTTGTCTGTGAATGTGGAGTTGGTGGCATGTGAAACCCGCATGTGGAGCATTCGTTTGTGTGGAATGCTCTACCAGGTTCATTCCTAGATAATGCACTCAAAGGGCACTAAGCATAGAGTGTGAAAACTGAGTTTCCTTGAGAGCTGCTTGGAAGCCTGATGGTGTGTGAAGTTAGTGAGCCAAATGGAGTTGTTCTCAAACAAGAACCACTCGGCTGATCCTTCTTCAATATGCCCTTCACCAACATGCAGTGTTTCCTTGATTGAATTAGCTCTCACACCAATATTTGCGTCTAGAGCCTTTGCATTGAGGGCTATCTGAAAACGGCTGTGGCGCTGAAGTTGCCTGTGAATGTGGAGTTGGTGGCATGTGAAACCCGCATGTGGAGCATTCGTTTGTGTGGGATGCTGACCAAACTTCATTTCAGTCCTAGGCACTCAAAGGGCACTAAGCATAGAGTGTGAAAACTGAGTTTCCTTGAGAGCTGCTTGGAAGCCTGATGGTGTGTGAAGTTAGTGAGCCAAATGGAGTTGTTCTCCCACAAGAACCACTCGGCTGATCCTTCTTCAATATGCCCTTCACCAACATGCAGTGTTTCCTTGATTGAATTAGCTCTCACACCAATATTTGCGTCTAGAGCCTTTGCATTGAGGGCTATCTGAAAACGGCTGTGGCGCTGAAGTTGCCTGTGAATGTGGAGTTGGTGGCATGTGAAACCCGCATGTGGAGCATTCGTTTGTGTGGGATGCTGACCAAACTTCATTTCAGTCCTAGGCACTCAAACGGCACTAAGCATAGAGTGTGAAAACTGAGTTTCCTTGAGAGCTGCTTGGAAGCCTGATGGTGTGTGAAGTTAGTGAGCCAAATGGAGTTGTTCTCCCACAAGAACCACTCGGCTGATCCTTCTTCAATATGCCCTTCACCAACATGCAGTGTTTCCTTGATTGAATTAGCTCTCACACCAATATTTGCGTCTAGAGCCTTTGCATTGAGGCTATCTGAAAACGGCTGTGGCGCTGAAGTTGCCTGTGAATGTGGAGTTGGTGGCATGTGAAACCCGCATGTGGAGCATTCGTTTGTGTGGGATGCTGAACAAACTTCATTTCAGTCCTAGGCACTCAAACGGCACTAAGCATAGAGTGTGAAAACTGAGTTTCCTTGAGAGCTGCTTGGAAGCCTGATGGTGTGTGAAGTTAGTGAGCCAAATGGAGTTGTTCTCCCACAAGAACCACTCGGCTGATCCTTCTTCAATATGCCCTTCACCAACATGCAGTGTTTCCTTGATTGAATTAGCTCTCACACCAATATTTGCGTCTAGAGCCTTTGCATTGAGGGCTATCTGAAAACGGCTGTGGCGCTGAAGTTGCCTGTGAATGTGGAGTTGGTGGCATGTGAAACCCGCATGTGGAGCATTCGTTTGTGTGGAATGCTCTACCAGGTTCATTCCTAGATAATGCACTCAAAAGGCACTAAGCATAGAGTGTGAAAACTGAGTTTCCTTGAGAGCTGCTTGGAAGCCTGATGGTGTGTGAAGTTAGTGAGCCAAATGGAGTTGTTCTCCCACAAGAACCACTCGGCTGATCCTTCTTCAATATGCCCTTCACCAACATGCAGTGTTTCCTTGATTGAATTAGCTCTCACACCAATATTTGCGTCTAGAGCCTTTGCATTGAGGGCTATCTGAAAACGGCTGTGGCGCTGAAGTTGCCTGTGAATGTGGAGTTGGTGGCATGTGAAACCCGCATGTGGAGCATTCGTTTGTGTGGAATGCTCTACCAGGTTCATTCCTAGATAATGCACTCAAAGGGCACTAAGCATAGAGTGTGAAAACTGAGTTTCCTTGAGAGCTGCTTGGAAGCCTGATGGTGTGTGAAGTTAGTGAGCCAAATGGAATTGTTCTCCCACAAGAACCACTCGGCTGATCCTTCTTCAATATGCCCTTCACCAACATGCAGTGTTTCCTTGATTGAATTAGCTCTCACACCAATATTTGCGTCTAGAGCCTTTGCATTGAGGGCTATCTGAAAACGGCTGTGGCGCTGAAGTTGCCTGTGAATGTGGAGTTGGTGGCATGTGAAACCCGCATGTGGAGCATTCGTTTGTGTGGAATGCTCTACCAGGTTCATTCCTAGATAATGCACTCAAAGGGCACTAAGCATAGAGTGTGAAAACTGAGTTTCCTTTAGAGCTGCTTGGAAGCCTGATGGTGTGTGAAGTTAGTGAGCCAAATGGAGTTGTTCTCCCACAAGAACCACTCGGCTGATCCTTCTTCAATATGCCCTTCACCAACATGCAGTGTTTCCTTGATTGAATTAGCTCTCACACCAATATTTGCGTCTAGAGCCTTTGCATTGAGGGCTATCTGAAAACGGCTGTGGCGCTGAAGTTGCCTGTGAATGTGGAGTTGGTGGCATGTGAAACCCGCATGTGGAGCATTCGTTTGTGTGGGATGCTTTACCAGGTTCATTTCTAGATAATGCACTCAAAGGGCACTAAGCATAGAGTGTGAAAACTGAGTTTCCTTGAGAGCTGCTTGGAAGCCTGATGGTGTGTGAAGTTAGTGAGCCAAATGGAATTGTTCTCCCACAAGAACCACTCGGCTGATCCTTCTTCAATATGCCCTTCACCAACATGCAGTGTTTCCTTGATTGAATTAGCTCTCACACCAATATTTGCGTCTAGAGCCTTTGCATTGAGGGCTATCTGAAAACGGCTGTGGCGCTGAAGTTGCCTGTGAATGTGGAGTTGGTGGCATGTGAAACCCGCATGTGGAGCATTCGTTTGTGTGGAATGCTCTACCAGGTTCGTTCCTAGATAATGCACTCAAAGGGCACTAAGCATAGAGTGTGAAAACTGAGTTTCCTTGAGAGCTGCTTGGAAGCCTGATGGTGTGTGAAGTTAGTGAGCCAAATGGAATTGTTCTCCCACAAGAACCACTCGGCTGATCCTTCTTCAATATGCCCTTCACCAACATGCAGTGTTTCCTTGATTGAATTAGCTCTCACACCAATATTTGCGTCTAGAGCCTTTGCATTGAGGGCTATCTGAAAACGGCTGTGGCGCTGAAGTTGCCTGTGAATGTGGAGTTGGTGGCATGTGAAACCCGCATGTGGAGCATTCGTTTGTGTGGAATGCTCTACCAGGTTCATTCCTAGATAATGCACTCAAAGGGCACTAAGCATAGAGTGTGAAAACTGAGTTTCCTTGAGAGCTGCTTGGAAGCCTGATGGTGTGTGAAGTTAGTGAGCCAAATGGAGTTGTTCTCCCACAAGAACCACTCGGCTGATCCTTCTTCAATATGCCCTTCACCAACATGCAGTGTTTCCTTGATTGAATTAGCTCTCACACCAATATTTGCGTCTAGAGCCTTTGCATTGAGGGCTATCTGAAAACGGCTGTGGCGCTGAAGTTGCCTGTGAATGTGGAGTTGGTGGCATGTGAAACCCGCATGTGGAGCATTCGTTTGTGTGCGATGCTGACCAAGCTTCATTTCAGTCCTAGGCACTCAAAGGGCACGAAGCATAGAGTGTGAAAACTGAGTTTCCTTGAGAGCTGCTTGGAAGCCTGATGGTGTGTGAAGTTAGTGATCCAAATGGAGTTGTTCTCCCACAAGAACCACTTGGCTGATCCTTCTTCAATATGCCCTTCACCAACATGCAGTGTTTCCTTGATTGAATTAGCTCTCACACCAATATTTGCGTCTAGAGCCTTTGCATTGAGGGCTATCTGAAAACGGCTGTGGCGCTGAAGTTGCCTGTGAATGTGGAGTTGGTGGCATGTGAAACCCGCATGTGGAGCATTCGTTTGTGTGGGATGCTGACCAAACTTCATTTCAGTCCTATGCACTCAAAGGGCACTAAGCATAGAGTGTGAAAACTGAGTTTCCTTGAGAGCTGCTTGGAAGCCTGATGGTGTGTGAAGTTAGTGAGCCAAATGGAGTTGTTCTCCCACAAGAACCACTCGGCTGACCCTTCTTCAATATGCCCTTCACCAACATGCAGTGTTTCCTTGATTGAATTAGCTCTCACACCAATATTTGCGTCTAGAGCCTTTGCATTGAGGGCTATCTGAAAACGGCTGTGGCGCTGAAGTTGCCTGTGAATGTGGAGTTGGTGGCATGTGAAACCCGCATGTGGAGCATTCGTTTGTGTGGGATGCTGACCAAACATCATTTCAGTCCTAGGCACTCAAAGGGCACTAAGCATAGAGTGTGAAAACTGAGTTTCCTTGAGAGCTGCTTGGAAGCCTGATGGTGTGTGAAGTTAGTGAGCCAAATGGAGTTGTTCTCCCACAAGAACCACTCGGCTGATCCTTCTTCAATATGCCCTTCACCAACATGCAGTGTTTCCTTGATTGAATTAGCTCTCACACCAATATTTGCGTCTAGAGCCTTTGCATTGAGGGCTATCTGAAAACGGCTGTGGCGCTGAAGTTGCCTGTGAATGTGGAGTTGGTGGCATGTGAAACCCGCATGTGGAGCATTCGTTTGTGTGGGATGCTTTACCAGGTTCATTTCTAGATAATGCACTCAAAGGGCACTAAGCATAGAGTGTGAAAACTGAGTTTCCTTGAGAGCTGCTTGGAAGCCTGATGGTGTGTGAAGTTAGTGAGCCAAATGGAGTTGTTCTCCCACAAGAACCACTCGGCTGATCCTTCTTCAATATGCCCTTCACCAACATGCAGTGTTTCCTTGATTGAATTAGCTCTCACACCAATATTTGCGTCTAGAGCCTTTGCATTGAGGGCTATCTGAAAACGGCTGTGGCGCTGAAGTTGCCTGTGAATGTGGAGTTGGTGGCATGTGAAACCCGCATGTGGAGCATTCGTTTGTGTGGGAATGCTCTACCAGGTTCATTCCTAGATAATGCACTCAAAGGGCACTAAGCATAGAGTGTGAAAACTGAGTTTCCTTGAGAGCTGCTTGGAAGCCTGATGGTGTGTGAAGTTAGTGAGCCAAATGGAATTGTTCTCCCACAAGAACCACTCGGCTGATCCTTCTTCAATATGCCCTTCACCAACATGCAGTGTTTCCTTGATTGAATTAGCTCTCACACCAATATTTGCGTCTAGAGCCTTTGCATTGAGGGCTATCTGAAAACGGCTGTGGCGCTGAAGTTGCCTGTGAATGTGGAGTTGGTGGCATGTGAAACCCGCATGTGGAGCATTCGTTTGTGTGGGATGCTTTACCAGGTTCATTTCTAGATAATGCACTCAAAGGGCACTAAGCATAGAGTGTGGAAACTGAGTTTCCTTGAGAGCTGCTTGGAAGCCTGATGGTGTGTGAAGTTAGTGAGCCAAATGGAGTTGTTCTCCCACAAGAACCACTCGGCTGATCCTTCTTCAATATGCCCTTCACCAACATGCAGTGTTTCCTTGATTGAATTAGCTCTCACACCAATATTTGCGTCTAGAGCCTTTGCATTGAGGGCTATCTGAAAACGGCTGTGGCGCTGAAGTTGCCTGTGAATGTGGAGTTGGTGGCATGTGAAACCCGCATGTGGAGCATTCGTTTGTGTGGAATGCTGACCAAGATTCATTTCAGTCCTGGGCACACCAAGAGCACTAAGCATAGAGTGTGAAAACTGAGTTTCCTTGAGAGCTGCTTGGAAGCCTGATGGTGTGTGAAGTTAGTGAGCCAAATGGAGTTGTTCTCCCACAAGAACCACTCGGCTGATCCTTCTTCAATATGCCCTTCACCAACATGCAGTGTTTCCTTGATTGAATTAGCTCTCACACCAATATTTGCGTCTAGAGCCTTTGCATTGAGGGCTATCTGAAAACGGCTGTGGCGCTGAAGTTGCCTGTGAATGTGGAGTTGGTGGCATGTGAAACCCGCATGTGGAGCATTCGTTTGTGTGGATGCTCTACCAGGTTCATTCCTAGATAATGCACTCAAAGGGCACTAAGCATAGAGTGTGGAAACTGAGTTTCCTTGAGAGCTGCTTGGAAGCCTGATGGTGTGTGAAGTTAGTGAGCCA
Source organism: Ochotona princeps (assembly GCF_030435755.1). Lineage (NCBI taxonomy): Eukaryota > Metazoa > Chordata > Mammalia > Lagomorpha > Ochotonidae > Ochotona > Ochotona princeps. Next base: position 12,899 of record NW_026698451.1, read on the forward strand.
AATGGAGTTGTTCTCCCACAAGAACCACTCGGCTGATCCTTCTTCAATATGCCCTTCACCAACATGCAGTGTTTCCTTGATTGAATTAGCTCTCACACCAATATTTGCGTCTAGAGCCTTTGCATTGAGGGCTATCTGAAAACGGCTGTGGCGCTGAAGTTGCCTGTGAATGTGGAGTTGGTGGCATGTGAAACCCGCATGTGGAGCATTCGTTTGTGTGGGATGCTCTACCAGGTTCATTCCTAGATAATGCACTCAAAGGGCACTAAGCATAGAGTGTGAAAACTGAGTTTCCTTGAGAGCTGCTTGGAAGCCTGATGGTGTGTGAAGTTAGTGAGCCAAATGGAGTTGTTCTCCCACAAGAACCACTCGGCTGATCCTTCTTCAATATGCCCTTCACCAACATGCAGTGTTTCCTTGATTGAATTAGCTCTCACACCAATATTTGCGTCTAGAGCCTTTGCATTGAGGGCTATCTGAAAAAGGGCTGTGGCGCTGAAGTTGCCTGTGAATGTGGAGTTGGTGGCATGTGAAAACCGCATGTGGAGCATTCGTTTGTGTGGGATGCTCTACCAGGTTCATTCCTAGATAATGCACTCGAAGGGCACTAAGCATAGAGTGTGAAAACTGAGTTTCCTTGAGAGCTGCTTGGAAGCCTGATGGTGTGTGAAGTTAGTGAGCCAAATGGAGTTGTTCTCCCACAAGAACCACTCGGCTGATCCTTCTTCAATATGCCCTTCACCAACATGCAGTGTTTCCTTGATTGAATTAGCTCTCACACCAATATTTGCGTCTAGAGCCTTTGCATTGAGGGCTATCTGAAAACGGCTGTGGCGCTGAAGTTGCCTGTGAATGTGGAGTTGTTGGCATGTGAAACCCGCATGTGGAGCATTCGTTTGTGTGGAATGCTCTACCAGGTTCATTCCTAGATAATGCACTCAAAGGGCACTAAGCATAGAGTGTGAAAACTGAGTTTCCTTGAGAGCTGCTTGGAAGCCTGATGGTGTGTGAAGTTAGTGAGCCAAATGGAGTTGTTCTCCCACAAGAACCACTCGGCTGATCCTTCTTCAATATGCCTTTCACCAACATGCAGTGTTTCCTTGATTGAATTAGCTCTCACACCAATATTTGCGTCTAGAGCCTTTGCATTGAGGGCTATCTGAAAACGGCTGTGGCGCTGAAGTTGCCTGTGAATGTGGAGTTGGTGGCATGTGAAACCCGCATGTGGAGCATTCGTTTGTGTGAAATGCTGACCAAGCTTCATTTCAGTCCTAGGCACACAAAGAGCACTAAGCATAGAGTGTGAAAACTGAGTATCCTTGAGAGCTGCTTGGAAGCCTGATGGTGTGTGAAGTTAGTGAGCCAAATGGAGTTGTTCTCCCACAAGAACCACTCGGCTGATCCTTCTTCAATATGCCCTTCACCAACATGCAGTGTTTCCTTGATTGAATTAGCTCTCACACCAATATTTGCGTCTAGAGCCTTTGCATTGAGGGCTATCTGAAAACGGCTGTGGCGCTGAAGTTGCCTGTGAATGTGGAGTTGGTGGCATGTGAAACCCGCATGTGGAGCATTCGTTTGTGTGGAATGCTCTACCAGGTTCATTCCTAGATAATGCACTCAAAGGGCACTAAGCATAGAGTGTGAAAACTGAGTTTCCTTGAGAGCTGCTTGGAAGCCTGATGGTGTGTGAAGTTAGTGAGCCAAATGGAGTTGTTCTCCCACAAGAACCACTCGGCTGATCCTTCTTCAATATGCCCTTCACCAACATGCAGTGTTTCCTTGATTGAATTAGCTCTCACACCAATATTTGCGTCTAGAGCCTTTGCATTGAGGGCTATCTGAAAACGGCTGTGGCGCTGAAGTTGCCTGTGAATGTGGAGTTGGTGGCATGTGAAACCCGCATGTGGAGCATTCGTTTGTGTGGGATGCTGACCAAACTTCATTTCAGTCCTAGGCACTCAAAGGGCACTAAGCATAGAGTGTGTAAACTGAGTTTCCTTGAGAGCTGCTTGGAAGCCTGATGGTGTGTGAAGTTAGTGAGCCAAATGGAGTTGTTCTCCCACAAGAACCACTCGGCTGACCCTTCTTCAATATGCCCTTCACCAACATGCAGTGTTTCCTTGATTGAATTAGCTCTCACACCAATATTTGCGTCTAGAGCCTTTGCATTGAGGGCTATCTGAAAACGGCTGTGGCGCTGAAGTTGCCTGTGAATGTGGAGTTGGTGGCATGTGAAACCCGCATGTGGAGCATTCGTTTGTGTGGAATGCTCTACCAGGTTCATTCCTAGATAATGCACTCAAAGGGCACTAAGCATAGAGTGTGAAAACTGAGTTTCCTTGAGAGCTGCTTGGAAGCCTGATGGTGTGTGAAGTTAGTGAGCCAAATGGAGTTGTTCTCCCACAAGAACCACTCGGCTGATCCTTCTTCAATATGCCCTTCACCAACATGCAGTGTTTCCTTGATTGAATTAGCTCTCACACCAATATTTGCGTCTAGAGCCTTTGCATTGAGGCTATCTGAAAACGGCTGTGGCGCTGAAGTTGCCTGTGAATGTGGAGTTGGTGGCATGTGAAACCCGCATGTGGAGCATTCGTTTGTGTGGGATGCTGACCAAACTTCATTTCAGTCCTAGGCACTCAAACGGCACAAAGCATAGAGTGTGAAAACTGAGTTTCCTTGAGAGCTGCTTGGAAGCCTGATGGTGTGTGAAGTTAGTGAGCCAAATGGAGTTGTTCTCCCACAAGAACCACTCGGCTGATCCTTCTTCAATATGCCCTTCACCAACATGCAGTGTTTCCTTGATTGAATTAGCTCTCACACCAATATTTGCGTCTAGAGCCTTTGCATTGAGGGCTATCTGAAAACGGCTGTGGCGCTGAAGTTGCCTGTGAATGTGGAGTTGGTGGCATGTGAAACCCGCATGTGGAGCATTCGTTTGTGTGGAATGCTCTACCAGGTTCATTCCTAGATAATGCACTCAAAGGGCACTAAGCATAGAGTGTGAAAACTGAGTTTCCTTGAGAGCTGCTTGGAAGCCTGATGGTGTGTGAAGTTAGTGAGCCAAATGGAGTTGTTCTCCCACAAGAACCACTCGGCTGATCCTTCTTCAATATGCCCTTCACCAACATGCAGTGTTTCCTTGATTGAATTAGCTCTCACACCAATATTTGCGTCTAGAGCCTTTGCATTGAGGGCTATCTGAAAACTGCTGTGGCGCTGAAGTTGCCTGTGAATGTGGAGTTGGTGGCATGTGAAACCCGCATGTGGAGCATTCGTTTGTGTGGAATGCTCTACCAGGTTCATTCCTAGATAATGCACTCAAAAGGCACTAAGCATAGAGTGTGAAAACTGAGTTTCCTTGAGAGCTGCTTGGAAGCCTGATGGTGTGTGAAGTTAGTGAGCCAAATGGAGTTGTTCTCCCACAAGAACCACTCGGCTGATCCTTCTTCAATATGCCCTTCACCAACATGCAGTGTTTCCTTGATTGAATTAGCTCTCACACCAATATTTGCGTCTAGAGCCTTTGCATTGAGGGCTATCTGAAAACGGCTGTGGCGCTGAAGTTGCCTGTGAATGTGGAGTTGGTGGCATGTGAAACCCGCATGTGGAGCATTCGTTTGTGTGGGATGCTGACCAAGCTTCATTTCAGTCCTAGGCACTCAAAGGGCACTAAGCATAGAGTGTGAAAACTGAGTTTCCTTGAGAGCTGCTTGGAAGCCTGATGGTATGTGAAGTTAGTGAGCCAAATGGAGTTGTTCTCCCACAAGAACCACTCGGCTGATCCTTCTTCAATATGCCCTTCACCAACATGCAGTGTTTCCTTGATTGAATTAGCTCTCACACCAATATTTGCGTCTAGAGCCTTTGCATTGAGGGCTATCTGAAAACGGCTGTGGCGCTGAAGTTGCCTGTGAATGTGGAGTTGGTGGCATGTGAAACCCGCATGTGGAGCATTCGTTTGTGTGGGATGCTCTACCAGGTTCATTCCTAGATAATGCACTCAAAGGGCACTAAGCATAGAGTGTGAAAACTGAGTTTCCTTGAGAGCTGCTTGGAAGCCTGATGGTGTGTGAAGTTAGTGAGCCAAATGGAGTTGTTCTCCCACAAGAACCACTCGGCTGATCCTTCTTCAATATGCCCTTCACCAACATGCAGTGTTTCCTTGATTGAATTAGCTCTCACACCAATATTTGCGTCTAGAGCCTTTGCATTGAGGGCTATCTGAAAACGGCTGTGGCGCTGAAGTTGCCTGTGAATGTGGAGTTGGTGGCATGTGAAACCCGCATGTGGAGCATTCGTTTGTGTGGGATGCTGACCAAACATCATTTCAGTCCTAGGCACTCAAAGGGCACTAAGCATAGAGTGTGAAAACTGAGTTTCCTTGAGAGCTGCTTGGAAGCCTGATGGTGTGTGAAGTTAGTGAGCCAAATGGAGTTGTTCTCCCACAAGAACCACTCGGCTGATCCTTCTTCAATATGCCCTTCACCAACATGCAGTGTTTCCTTGATTGAATTAGCTCTCACACCAATATTTGCGTCTAGAGCCTTTGCATTGAGGGCTATCTGAAAACGGCTGTGGCGCTGAAGTTGCCTGTGAATGTGGAGTTGGTGGCATGTGAAACCCGCATGTGGAGCATTCGTTTGTGTGGGATGCTCTACCAGGTTCATTCCTAGATAATGCACTCAAAGGGCACTAAGCATAGAGTGTGAAAACTGAGTTTCCTTGAGAGCTGCTTGGAAGCCTGATGGTGTGTGAAGTTAGTGAGCCAAATGGAGTTGTTCTCCCACAAGAACCACTCGGCTGATCCTTCTTCAATATGCCCTTCACCAACATGCAGTGTTTCCTTGATTGAATTAGCTCTCACACCAATATTTGCGTCTAGAGCCTTTGCATTGAGGGCTATCTGAAAACGGCTGTGGCGCTGAAGTTGCCTGTGAATGTGGAGTTGGTGGCATGTGAAACCCGCATGTGGAGCATTCGTTTGTGTGGGATGCTCCACCAGGTTCATTTCAGTCCTAGCCATACAAAGGGCACTAAGCATAGAGTGTGAAAACTGAGTTTCCTTGAGAGCTGCTTGGAAGCCTGATGGTGTGTGAAGTTAGTGAGCCAAATGGAGTTGTTCTCCCACAAGAACCACTCTGCTGATCCTTCTTCAATATGCCCTTCACCAACATGCAGTGTTTCCTTGATTGAATTAGCTCTCACACAAATATTTGCGTCTAGAGCCTTTGCATTGAGGGCTATCTGAAAATGGCTGTGGCGCTGAAGTTGCCTGTGAATGTGGAGTTGGTGGCATGTGAAACCCGCATGTCGAGCATTCGTTTGTGTGGGATGCTCTACCAGGTTCATTTCAGTCCTAGCCATACAAAGGGCACTAAGCATAGAGTGTGAAAACTGAGTTTCCTTGAGAGCTGTTTGGAAGCCTGATGGTGTGTGAAGTTAGTGAGCCAAATGGAGTTGTTCTCCCACAAGAACCACTCGGCTGATCCTTCTTCAATATGCCCTTCACCAACATGCAGTGTTTCCTTGATTGAATTAGCTCTCACACCAATATTTGCGTCTAGAGCCTTTGCATTGGGGGCTATCTGAAAACGGCTGTGGCACTGAAGTTGCCTGTGAATGTGGAGTTGGTGGCATGTGAAACCCGCATGTGGAGCATTCGTTTGTGTGGGATGCTCTACCAGGTTCATTTCAGTGCTAGCCATACAAAGGGCACTAAGCATAGAGTGTGAAAACTGAGTTTCCTTGAGAGCTGCTTGGAAGCCTGATGGTGTGTGAAGTTAGTGAGCCAAATGGAGTTGTTCTCCCACAAGAACCACTCGGCTGATCCTTCTTCAATATGCCCTTCACCAACATGCAGTGTTTCCTTGATTGAATTAGCTCTCACACCAATATTTGCGTCTAGAGCCTTTGCATTGGGGGCTATCTGAAAACGGCTGTGGCGCTGAAGTTGCCTGTGACTGTGGAGTTGGTGGCATGTGAAACCCGCATGTGGAGCATTCGTTTGTGTGGGATGCTCTACCAGGTTCATTCCTAGATAAGGCACTCAAAGGGCACTAAGCATAGAGTGTGAAAACTGAGTTTCCTTGAGAGCTGCTTGGAAGCCTGATGGTGTGTGAAGTTAGTGAGCCAAATGGAGTTGTTCTCCCACAAGAACCACTCGGCTGATCCTTCTTCAATATGCCCTTCACCAACATGCAGTGTTTCCTTGATTGAATTAGCTCTCATACCAATATTTGCGTCTAGAGCCTTTGCATTGAGGGCTATCTGAAAACGGCTGTGGCGCTGAAGTTGCCTGTGAATGTGGAGTTGGTGGCATGTGAAACCCGCATGTGGAGCATTCGTTTGTGTGGGATGCTCTACCAGGTTCATTCCTAGATAATGCACTCAAAGGGCACTAAGCATAGAGTGTGAAAACTGAGTTTCCTTGAGAGCTGCTTGGAAGCCTGATGGTGTGTGAAGTTAGTGAGCCAAATGGAGTTGTTCTCCCACAAGAACCACTCGGCTGATCCTTCTTCAATATGCCCTTCACCAACATGCAGTGTTTCCTTGATTGAATTAGCTCTCACACCAATATTTGCGTCTAGAGCCTTTGCATTGAGGGCTATCTGAAAACGGCTGTGGCGCTGAAGTTGCCTGTGAATGTGGAGTTGGTGGCATGTGAAACCCGCATGTGGAGCATTCGTTTGTGTGGGATGCTCTACCAGGTTCATTCCTAGATAATGCACTCAAAGGGCACTAAGCATAGAGTGTGAAAACTGAGTTTCCTTGAGAGCTGCTTGGAAGCCTGATGGTGTGTGAAGTTAGTGAGCCAAATGGAGTTGTTCTCCCACAAGAACCACTCTGCTGATCCTTCTTCAATATGCCCTTCACCAACATGCAGTGTTTCCTTGATTGAATTAGCTCTCACACCAATATTTGCGTCTAGAGCCTTTGCATTGAGGGCTATCTGAAAACGGCTGTGGCGCTGAAGTTGCCTGTGAATGTGGAGTTGGTGGCATGTGAAACCCGCATGTGGAGCATTCGTTTGTGTGGGATGCTCTACCAGGTTCATTTCAGTGCTAGCCATACAAAGGGCACTAAGCATAGAGTGTGAAAACTGAGTTTCCTTGAGAGCTGCTTGGAAGCCTGATGGTGTGTGAAGTTAGTGAGCCAAATGGAGTTGTTCTCCCACAAGAACCACTCGGCTGATCCTTCTTCAATATGCCCTTCACCAACATGCAGTGTTTCCATGATTGAATTAGCTCTCACACCAATATTTGCGTCTAGAGCCTTTGCATTGAGGGCTATCTGAAAACGGCTGTGGCGCTGAAGTTGCCTGTGAATGTGGAGTTGGTGGCATGTGAAACCCGCATGTGGAGCATTCGTTTGTGTGGGATGCTGACCAAACTTCACTTCAGTCCTGGGCACTCAAAGGGCACTAAGCATAGAGTGTGAAAACTGAGTTTCCTTGAGAGCTGCTTGGAAGCCTGATGGTGTGTGAAGTTAGTGAGCCAAATGGAGTTGTTCTCCCACAAGAACCACTCGGCTGATCCTTCTTCAATATGCCATTCACCAACATGCAGTGTTTCCTTGATTGAATTAGCTCTCACACCAATATTTGCGTCTAGAGCCTTTGCATTGAGGGCTATCTGAAAACGGCTGTGGCGCTGAAGTTGCCTGTGAATGTGGAGTTGGTGGCATGTGAAACCCGCATGTGGAGCATTCGTTTGTGTGGGATGCTCTACCAGGTTCATTCCTAGATAATGCACTCAAAGGGCACTAAGCATAGAGTGTGAAAACTGAGTTTCCTTGAGAGCTGCTTGGAAGCCTGATGGTGTGTGAAGTTAGTGAGCCAAATGGAGTTGTTCTCCCACAAGAACCACTCGGCTGATCCTTCTTCAATATGCCCTTCACCAACATGCAGTGTTTCCTTGATTGAATTAGCTCTCACACCAATATTTGCGTCTAGAGCCTTTGCATTGAGGGCTATCTGAAAACGGCTGTGGCGCTGAAGTTGCCTGTGAATGTGGAGTTGGTGGCATGTGAAACCCGCATGTGGAGCATTCGTTTGTGTGGGATGCTCTACCAGGTTCATTCCTAGATAATGCACTCAAAGGGCACTAAGCATAGAGTGTGGAAACTGAGTTTCCTTGAGAGCTGCTTGGAAGCCTGATGGTGTGTGACGTTAGTGAGCCAAATGGAGTTGTTCTCCCACAAGAACCACTCGGCTGATCCTTCTTCAATATGCCCTTCACCAACATGCAGTGTTTCCTTGATTGAATTAGCTCTCACACCAATATTTGCGTCTAGAGCCTTTGCTTTGAGGGCTATCTGAAAACGGCTGTGGCGCTGAAGTTGCCTGTGAATGTGGAGTTGGTGGCATGTGAAACCCGCATGTGGAGCATTCGTTTGTGTGGGATGCTCCACCAGGTTCATTTCAGTCCTAGCCATACAAAGGGCACTAAGCATAGAGTGTGAAAACTGAGTTTCCTTGAGAGCTGCTTGGAAGCCTGATGGTGTGTGAAGTTAGTGAGCCAAATGGAGTTGTTCTCCCACAAGAACCACTCTGCTGATCCTTCTTCAATATGCCCTTCACCAACATGCAGTGTTTCCTTGATTGAATTAGCTCTCACACAAATATTTGCGTCTAGAGCCTTTGCATTGAGGGCTATCTGAAAATGGCTGTGGCGCTGAAGTTGCCTGTGAATGTGGAGTTGGTGGCATGTGAAACCCGCATGTCGAGCATTCGTTTGTGTGGGATGCTCTACCAGGTTCATTTCAGTCCTAGCCATACAAAGGGCACTAAGCATAGAGTGTGAAAACTGAGTTTCCTTGAGAGCTGCTTGGAAGCCTGATGGTGTGTGAAGTTAGTGAGCCAAATGGAGTTGTTCTCCCACAAGAACCACTCGGCTGATCCTTCTTCAATATGCCCTTCACCAACATGCAGTGTTTCCTTGATTGAATTAGCTCTCACACCAATATTTGCGTCTAGAACCTTTGTATTGAGAGCTATCTGAAAACGGCTGTGGCGCTGAAGTTGCCTGTGAATGTGGAGTTGGTGGCATGTGAAACCCGCATGTGGAGCATTCGTTTGTGTGGGATGCTCTACCAGGTTCATTCCTAGATAATGCACTCAAAGGGCACTAAGCATAGAGTGTGAAAACTGAGTTTCCTTGAGAGCTGCTTGAAAGCCTGATGGTGTGTGAAGTTAGTGAGCCAAATGGAGTTGTTCTCCCACAAGAACCACTCGGCTGATCCTTCTTCAATATGCCCTTCACCAACATGCAGTGTTTCCTTGATTGAATTAGCTCTCACACCAATATTTGCGTCTAGAGCCTTTGCATTGAGGGCTATCTGAAAACGGCTGTGGCGCTGAAGTTGCCTGTGAATGTGGTGTTGGTGGCATGTGAAACCCGCATGTGGAGCATTCGTTTGTGTGGGATGCTGACCAAGCTTCATTTCAGTCCTAGGCACACAAAGAGCAGTAAGCATAGAGTGTGAAAACTGAGTTTCCTTGAGAGCTGCTTGGAAGCCTGATGGTGTGTGAAGTTAGTGAGCCAAATGGAGTTGTTCTCCCACAAGAACCACTCGGCTGATCCTTCTTCAATATGCCCTTCGACCAACATGCAGTGTTTCCTTGATTGAATTAGCTCTCACACCAATATTTGCGTCTAGAGCCTTTGCATTGAGGGCTATCTGTAAACGGCTGTGGCGCTGAAGTTGCCTGTGAATGTGGAGTTGGTGGCATGTGAAACCCTAATGTGGATCATTCTTTGTGTGGGATGCTCTACCAGGTTCATTTCAGTCCTAGCCATACAAAGCACACTAAGCATAGAGTGTGAAAACTGAGTTTCCTTGAGAGCTGCTTGGAAGCCTGATGGTGTGTGAAGTTAGTGAGCCAAATGGAGTTGTTCAACAACAAGAACCACTCGACTGATTCTTCTTCAATATGCCCTTCACCAACATGCATTGTTTCCTTGATTGAATTAGCTCTCACACCAATATTTGCGTCTAGAGCCTTTGCTTTGAGGGCTATCTGAAAACGGCTGTGGCGCTGAAGTTGCCTGTGAATGTGGAGTTGGTGGCATGTGAAACCCGCATGTGGAGCATTCATTTGTGTGGGATGCTCTACCAGGTTCATTCCTAGATAATGCACTCAAAGGGCACTAAGCATAGAGTGTGAAAACTGAGTTTCCTTGAGAGCTGCTTGGAAGCCTGATGGTGTGTGACGTTAGTGAGCCAAATGGAGTTGTTCTCCCACAAGAACCACTCGGCTGATCCTTCTTCAATATGCCCTTCACCAACATGCAGTGTTTCCTTGATTGAATTAGCTCTCACACCAATATTTGCGTCTAGAGCCTTTGCTTTGAGGGCTATCTGAAAACGGCTGTGGCGCTGAAGTTGCCTGTGAATGTGGAGTTGGTGGCATGTGAAACCCGCATGTGGAGCATTCGTTTGTGTGGGATGCTCCACCAGGTTCATTTCAGTCCTAGCCATACAATCGGCACTAAGCATAGAGTGTGAAAACTGAGTTTCCTTGAGAGCTGCTTGGAAGCCTGATGGTGTGTGAAGTTAGTGAGCCAAAAGGAGTTGTTCTCCCACAAGAACCACTCTGCTGATCCTTCTTCAATATGCCCTTCACCAACATGCAGTGTTTCCATGATTGAATTAGCTCTCACACCAATATTTGCGTCTAGAGCCTTTGCATTGAGGGCTATCTGAAAACGGCTGTGGCGCTGAAGTTGCCTGTGAATGTGGAGTTGGTGGCATGTGAAACCCGCATGTCGAGCATTCGTTTGTGTGGGATGCTCTACCAGGTTCATTTCAGTCCTAGCCATACAAAGGGCACTAAGCATAGAGTGTGAAAACTGAGTTTCCTTGAGAGCTGCTTGGAAGCCTGATGGTGTGTGAAGTTAGTGAGCCAAAAGGAGTTGTTCTCCCACAAGAACCACTCGGCTGATCCTTCTTCAATATGCCCTTCACCAACATGCAGTGTTTCCTTGATTGAATTAGCTCTCACACCAATATTTGCGTCTAGAACCTTTGTATTGAGGGCTATCTGAAAACGCTGTGGCGCTGAAGTTGCCTGTGAATGTGGAGTTGGTGGCATGTGAAACCCGCATGTGGAGCATTCGTTTGTGTGGGATGCTGACCAAGCTTCATTTCAGTCCTAGGCACACAAAGAGCGCTAAGCATAGAGTGTGAAAACTGAGTTTCCTTGAGAGCTGCTTGGAAGCCTGATGGTGTGTGAAGTTAGTGAGCCAAATGGAGTTGTTCTCCCACAAGAACCACTCGGCTGATCCTTCTTCAATATGCCCTTCACCAACATGCAGTGTTTCCTTGATTGAATTAGCTCTCACACCAATATTTGCGTCTAGAGCCTTTGCATTGAGGGCTATCTGAAAACGGCTGTGGCGCTGAAGTTGCCTGTGAATGTGGAGTTGGTGGCATGTGAAACCCGCATGTGGAGCATTCGTTTGTGTGGGATGCTCTACCAGGTTCATTCCTAGATAATGCACTCAAAGGGCACTAAGCATAGAGTGTGAAAACTGAGTTTCCTTGAGAGCTGCTTGGAAGCCTGATGGTGTGTGAAGTTAGTGAGCCAAATGGAGTTGTTCTCCCACAAGAACCACTCGGCTGATCCTTCTTCAATATGCCCTTCACCAACATGCAGTGTTTCCTTGATTGAATTAGCTCTCACACCAATATTTGCGTCTAGAGCCTTTGCATTGAGGGCTATCTGAAAACGGCTGTGGCGCTGAAGTTGCCTGTGAATGTGGAGTTGGTGGCATGTGAAACCCGCATGTGGAGCATTCGTTTGTGTGGGATGCTCTACCAGGTTCATTCCTAGATAAGGCACTCACAGGGCACTAAGCATAGAGTGTGAAAACTGAGTTTCCTTGAGAGCTGCTTGGAAGCCTGATGGTGTGTGAAGTTAGTGAGCCAAATGGAGTTGTTCTCCCACAAGAACCACTCGGCTGATCCTTCTTCAATATGCCCTTCCCCAACATGCAGTGTTTCCTTGATTGAATTAGCTCTCACACCAATATTTGCGTCTAGAGCCTTTGCATTGAGGGCTATCTGAAAACGGCTGTGGCGCTGAAGTTGCCTGTGAATGTGGAGTTGGTGGCATGTGAAACCCGCATGTGGAGCATTCGTTTGTGTGGGATGCTCTACCAGGTTCATTTCAGTGCTAGCCATACAAAGGGCACTAAGCATAGAGTGTGAAAACTGAGTTTCCTTGAGAGCTGCTTGGAAGCCTGATGGTGTGTGAAGTTAGTGAGCCAAATGGAGTTGTTCTCCCACAAGAACCACTCGGCTGATCCTTCTTCAATATGCCCTTCACCAACATGCAGTGTTTCCTTGATTGAATTAGCTCTCACACCAATATTTGCGTCTAGAGCCTTTGCATTGAGGGCTATCTGTAAACGGCTGTGGCGCTGAAGTTGCCTGTGAATGTGGAGTTGGTGGCATGTGAAACCCGCATGTGGAGCATTCGTTTGTGTGGGATGCTCTACCAGGTTCATTCCTAGATAATGCACTCAAAGGGCACTAAGCATAGAGTGTGAAAACTGAGTTTCCTTGAGAGCTGTTTGGAAGCCTGATGGTGTGTGAAGTTAGTGAGCCAAATGGAGTTGTTCTCCCACAAGAACCACTCGGCTGATCCTTCTTCAATATGCCCTTCACCAACATGCAGTGTTTCCTTGATTGAATTAGCTCTCACACCAATATTTGCGTCTAGAGCCTTTGCATTGAGGGCTATCTGAAAACGACTGTGGCGCTGAAGTTGCCTGTGAATGTGGAGCTGGTGGCATGTGAAACCCGCATGTGGAGCATTCGTTTGTGTGGGATGCTCTACCAGGTTCATTCCTAGATAATGCACTCAAAGGGCACTAAGCATAGAGTGTGAAAACTGAGTTTCCTTGAGAGCTGCTTGGAAGCCTGATGGTGTGTGAAGTTAGTGAGCCAAATGGAGTTGTTCTCCCACAAGAACCACTCGGCTGATCCTTCTTCAATATGCCCTTCACCAACATGCAGTGTTTCCTTGATTGAATTAGCTCTCACACCAATATTTGCGTCTAGAGCCTTTGCATTGAGGGCTTTCTGAAAACGGCTGTGGCGCTGAAGTTGCCTGTGAATGTGGAGTTGGTGGCATGTGAAACCCGCATGTGGAGCATTCGTTTGTGTGGGATGCTCTACCAGGTTCATTCCTAGATAATGCACTCAAAGGGCACTAAGCATAGAGTGTGAAAACTGAGTTTCCTTGAGAGCTGTTTGGAAGCCTGATGGTGTGTGAAGTTAGTGAGCCAAATGGAGTTGTTCTCCCACAAGAACCACTCGGCTGATCCTTCTTCAATATGCCCTTCACCAACATGCAGTGTTTCCTTGATTGAATTAGCTCTCACACCAATATTTGCGTCTAGAGCCTTTGCATTGAGGGCGATCTGAAAACGGCTGTGGCGCTGAAGTTGCCTGTGAATGTGGAGTTGGTGGCATGTGAAACCCGCATGTGGAGCATTCGTTTGTGTGGGATGCTCTACCAGGTTCATTCCTAGATAATGCACTCAAAGGGCACTAAGCATAGAGTGTGAAAACTGAGTTTCCTTGAGAGCTGTTTGGAAGCCTGATGGTGTGTGAAGTTAGTGAGCCAAATGGAGTTGTTCTCCCACAAGAACCACTCGGCTGATCCTTCTTCAATATGCCCTTCACCAACATGCAGTGTTTCCTTGATTGAATTAGCTCTCACACCAATATTTGCGTCTAGAGCCTTTGCATTGGGGGCTATCTGAAAACGGCTGTGGCGCTGAAGTTGCCTGTGACTGTGGAGTTGGTGGCATGTGAAACCCGCATGTGGAGCATTCGTTTGTGTGGGATGCTCTACCAGGTTCATTTCAGTGCTAGCCATACAAAGGGCACTAAGCATAGAGTGTGAAAACTGAGTTTACTTGAGAGCTGCTTGGAAGCCTGATGGTGTGTGAAGTTAGTGAGCCAAATGGAGTTGTTCTCCCACAAGAACCACTCGGCTGATCCTTCTTCAATATGCCCTTCACCAACATGCAGTGTTTCCTTGATTGAATTAGCTCTCACACCAATATTTGCGTCTAGAGCCTTTGCATTGGGGGCTATCTGAAAACGGCTGTGGCGCTGAAGTTGCCTGTGACTGTGGAGTTGGTGGCATGTGAAACCCGCATGTGGAGCATTCGTTTGTGTGGGATGCTCTACCAGGTTCATTCCTAGATAAGGCACTCAAAGGGCACTAAGCATAGAGTGTGAAAACTGAGTTTCCTTGAGAGCTGCTTGGAAGCCTGATGGTGTGTGAAGTTAGTGAGCCAAATGGAGTTGTTCTCCCACAAGAACCACTCGGCTGATCCTTCTTCAATATGCCCTTCACCAACATGCAGTGTTTCCTTGATTGAATTAGCTCTCACACCAATATTTGCGTCTAGAGCCTTTGCATTGAGGGCTATCTGAAAACGGCTGTGGCGCTGAAGTTGCCTGTGAATGTGGAGTTGGTGGCATGTGAAACCCGCATGTGGAGCATTCGTTTGTGTGGGATGCTCTACCAGGTTCATTCCTAGATAATGCACTCAAAGGGCACTAAGCATAGAGTGTGAAAACTGAGTTTCCTTGAGAGCTGCTTGGAAGCCTGATGGTGTGTGAAGTTAGTGAGCCAAATGGAGTTGTTCTCCCACAAGAACCACTCGGCTGATCCTTCTTCAATATGCCCTTCACCAACATGCAGTGTTTCCTTGATTGAATTAGCTCTCACACCAATATTTGCGTCTAGAGCCTTTGCATTGAGGGCTATCTGAAAACGGCTGTGGCGCTGAAGTTGCCTGTGAATGTGGAGTTGGTGGCATGTGAAACCCGCATGTGGAGCATTCGTTTGTGTGGGATGCTCTACCAGGTTCATTCCTAGATAATGCACTCAAAGGGCACTAAGCATAGAGTGTGAAAACTGAGTTTCCTTGAGAGCTGTTTGGAAGCCTGATGGTGTGTGAAGTTAGTGAGCCAAATGGAGTTGTTCTCCCACAAGAACCACTCGGCTGATCCTTCTTCAATATGCCCTTCACCAACATGCAGTGTTTCCTTGATTGAATTAGCTCTCACACCAATATTTGCGTCTAGAGCCTTTGCATTGAGGGCTATCTGAAAACGGCTGTGGCGCTGAAGTTGCCTGTGAATGTGGAGTTGGTGGCATGTGAAACCCGCATGTGGAGCATTCGTTTGTGTGGGATGCTCTACCAGGTTCATTTCAGTGCTAGCCATACAAAGGGCACTAAGCATAGAGTGTGAAAACTGAGTTTCCTTGAGAGCTGCTTGGAAGCCTGATGGTGTGTGAAGTTAGTGAGCCAAATGGAGTTGTTCTCCCACAAGAACCACTCGGCTGATCCTTCTTCAATATGCCCTTCACCAACATGCAGTGTTTCCTTGATTGAATTAGCTCTCACACCAATATTTGCGTCTAGAGCCTTTGCTTTGAGGGCTATCTGAAAACGGCTGTGGCGCTGAAGTTGCCTGTGAATGTGGAGTTGGTGGCATGTGAAACCCGCATGTGGAGCATTCGTTTGTGTGGGATGCTCCACCAGGTTCATTTCAGTCCTAGCCATACAATCGGCACTAAGCATAGAGTGTGAAAACTGAGTTTCCTTGAGAGCTGCTTGGAAGCCTGATGGTGTGTGAAGTTAGTGAGCCAAAAGGAGTTGTTCTCCCACAAGAACCACTCTGCTGATCCTTCTTCAATATGCCCTTCACCAACATGCAGTGTTTCCATGATTGAATTAGCTCTCACACCAATATTTGCGTCTAGAGCCTTTGCATTGAGGGCTATCTGAAAACGGCTGTGGCGCTGAAGTTGCCTGTGACTGTGGAGTTGGTGGCATGTGAAACCCGCATGTCGAGCATTCGTTTGTGTGGGATGCTCTACCAGGTTCATTTCAGTCCTAGCCATACAAAGGGCACTAAGCATAGAGTGTGAAAACTGAGTTTCCTTGAGAGCTGCTTGGAAGCCTGATGGTGTGTGAAGTTAGTGAGCCAAAAGGAGTTGTTCTCCCACAAGAACCACTCGGCTGATCCTTCTTCAATATGCCCTTCACCAACATGCAGTGTTTCCTTGATTGAATTAGCTCTCACACCAATATTTGCGTCTAGAACCTTTGTATTGAGGGCTATCTGAAAACGCTGTGGCGCTGAAGTTGCCTGTGAATGTGGAGTTGGTGGCATGTGAAACCCGCATGTGGAGCATTCGTTTGTGTGGGATGCTGACCAAGCTTCATTTCAGTCCTAGGCACACAAAGAGCGCTAAGCATAGAGTGTGAAAACTGAGTTTCCTTGAGAGCTGCTTGGAAGCCTGATGGTGTGTGAAGTTAGTGAGCCAAATGGAGTTGTTCTCCCACAAGAACCACTCGGCTGATCCTTCTTCAATATGCCCTTCACCAACATGCAGTGTTTCCTTGATTGAATTAGCTCTCACACCAATATTTGCGTCTAGAGCCTTTGCATTGAGGGCTATCTGAAAACGGCTGTGGCGCTGAAGTTGCCTGTGAATGTGGAGTTGGTGGCATGTGAAACCCGCATGTGGAGCATTCGTTTGTGTGGGATGCTCTACCAGGTTCATTCCTAGATAATGCACTCAAAGGGCACTAAGCATAGAGTGTGAAAACTGAGTTTCCTTGAGAGCTGCTTGGAAGCCTGATGGTGTGTGAAGTTAGTGAGCCAAATGGAGTTGTTCTCCCACAAGAACCACTCGGCTGATCCTTCTTCAATATGCCCTTCACCAACATGCAGTGTTTCCTTGATTGAATTAGCTCTCACACCAATATTTGCGTCTAGAGCCTTTGCATTGAGGGCTATCTGAAAACGGCTGTGGCGCTGAAGTTGCCTGTGAATGTGGAGTTGGTGGCATGTGAAACCCGCATGTGGAGCATTCGTTTGTGTGGGATGCTCTACCAGGTTCATTCCTAGATAAGGCACTCACAGGGCACTAAGCATAGAGTGTGAAAACTGAGTTTCCTTGAGAGCTGCTTGGAAGCCTGATGGTGTGTGAAGTTAGTGAGCCAAATGGAGTTGTTCTCCCACAAGAACCACTCGGCTGATCCTTCTTCAATATGCCCTTCCCCAACATGCAGTGTTTCCTTGATTGAATTAGCTCTCACACCAATATTTGCGTCTAGAGCCTTTGCATTGAGGGCTATCTGAAAACGGCTGTGGCGCTGAAGTTGCCTGTGAATGTGGAGTTGGTGGCATGTGAAACCCGCATGTGGAGCATTCGTTTGTGTGGGATGCTCTACCAGGTTCATTTCAGTGCTAGCCATACAAAGGGCACTAAGCATAGAGTGTGAAAACTGAGTTTCCTTGAGAGCTGCTTGGAAGCCTGATGGTGTGTGAAGTTAGTGAGCCAAATGGAGTTGTTCTCCCACAAGAACCACTCGGCTGATCCTTCTTCAATATGCCCTTCCCCAACATGCAGTGTTTCCTTGATTGAATTAGCTCTCACACCAATATTTGCGTCTAGAGCCTTTGCATTGAGGGCTATCTGGAAACGACTGTGGCGCTGAAGTTGCCTGTGAATGTGGAGCTGGTGGCATGTGAAACCCGCATGTGGAGCATTCGTTTGTGTGGGATGCTCTACCAGGTTCATTCCTAGATAATGCACTCAAAGGGCACTAAGCATAGAGTGTGAAAACTGAGTTTCCTTGAGAGCTGCTTGGAAGCCTGATGGTGTGTGAAGTTAGTGAGCCAAATGGAGTTGTTCTCCCACAAGAACCACTCGGCTGATCCTTCTTCAATATGCCCTTCACCAACATGCAGTGTTTCCTTGATTGAATTAGCTCTCACACCAATATTTGCGTCTAGAGCCTTTGCATTGAGGGCTATCTGAAAACGGCTGTGGCGCTGAAGTTGCCTGTGAATGTGGAGTTGGTGGCATGTGAAACCCGCATGTGGAGCATTCGTTTGTGTGGGATGCTCTACCAGGTTCATTCCTAGATAATGCACTCAAAGGGCACTAAGCATAGAGTGTGAAAACTGAGTTTCCTTGAGAGCTGTTTGGAAGCCTGATGGTGTGTGAAGTTAGTGAGCCAAATGGAGTTGTTCTCCCACAAGAACCACTCGGCTGATCCTTCTTCAATATGCCCTTCACCAACATGCAGTGTTTCCTTGATTGAATTAGCTCTCACACCAATATTTGCGTCTAGAGCCTTTGCATTGAGGGCTATCTGAAAACGGCTGTGGCGCTGAAGTTGCCTGTGAATGTGGAGTTGGTGGCATGTGAAACCCGCATGTGGAGCATTCGTTTGTGTGGGATGCTCTACCAGGTTCATTCCTAGATAATGCACTCAAAGGGCACTAAGCATAGAGTGTGAAAACTGAGTTTCCTTGAGAGCTGTTTGGAAGCCTGATGGTGTGTGAAGTTAGTGAGCCAAATGGAGTTGTTCTCCCACAAGAACCACTCGGCTGATCCTTCTTCAATATGCCCTTCACCAACATGCAGTGTTTCCTTGATTGAATTAGCTCTCACACCAATATTTGCGTCTAGAGCCTTTGCATTGGGGGCTATCTGAAAACGGCTGTGGCGCTGAAGTTGCCTGTGACTGTGGAGTTGGTGGCATGTGAAACCCGCATGTGGAGCATTCGTTTGTGTGGGATGCTCTACCAGGTTCATTTCAGTGCTAGCCATACAAAGGGCACTAAGCATAGAGTGTGAAAACTGAGTTTACTTGAGAGCTGCTTGGAAGCCTGATGGTGTGTGAAGTTAGTGAGCCAAATGGAGTTGTTCTCCCACAAGAACCACTCGGCTGATCCTTCTTCAATATGCCCTTCACCAACATGCAGTGTTTCCTTGATTGAATTAGCTCTCACACCAATATTTGCGTCTAGAGCCTTTGCATTGGGGGCTATCTGAAAACGGCTGTGGCGCTGAAGTTGCCTGTGACTGTGGAGTTGGTGGCATGTGAAACCCGCATGTGGAGCATTCGTTTGTGTGGGATGCTCTACCAGGTTCATTCCTAGATAAGGCACTCAAAGGGCACTAAGCATAGAGTGTGAAAACTGAGTTTCCTTGAGAGCTGCTTGGAAGCCTGATGGTGTGTGAAGTTAGTGAGCCAAATGGAGTTGTTCTCCCACAAGAACCACTCGGCTGATCCTTCTTCAATATGCCCTTCACCAACATGCAGTGTTTCCTTGATTGAATTAGCTCTCACACCAATATTTGCGTCTAGAGCCTTTGCATTGAGGGCTATCTGAAAACGGCTGTGGCGCTGAAGTTGCCTGTGAATGTGGAGTTGGTGGCATGTGAAACCCGCATGTGGAGCATTCGTTTGTGTGGGATGCTCTACCAGGTTCATTCCTAGATAATGCACTCAAAGGGCACTAAGCATAGAGTGTGAAAACTGAGTTTCCTTGAGAGCTGCTTGGAAGCCTGATGGTGTGTGAAGTTAGTGAGCCAAATGGAGTTGTTCTCCCACAAGAACCACTCGGCTGATCCTTCTTCAATATGCCCTTCACCAACATGCAGTGTTTCCTTGATTGAATTAGCTCTCACACCAATATTTGCGTCTAGAGCCTTTGCATTGAGGGCTATCTGAAAACGGCTGTGGCGCTGAAGTTGCCTGTGAATGTGGAGTTGGTGGCATGTGAAACCCGCATGTGGAGCATTCGTTTGTGTGGGATGCTCTACCAGGTTCATTCCTAGATAATGCACTCAAAGGGCACTAAGCATAGAGTGTGAAAACTGAGTTTCCTTGAGAGCTGTTTGGAAGCCTGATGGTGTGTGAAGTTAGTGAGCCAAATGAAGTTGTTCTCCCACAAGAACCACTCGGCTGATCCTTCTTCAATATGCCCTTCACCAACATGCAGTGTTTCCTTGATTGAATTAGCTCTCACACCAATATTTGCGTCTAGAGCCTTTGCATTGAGGGCTATCTGAAAACGGCTGTGGCGCTGAAGTTGCCTGTGAATGTGGAGTTGGTGGCATGTGAAACCCGCATGTGGAGCATTCGTTTGTGTGGGATGCTCTACCAGGTTCATTTCAGTGCTAGCCATACAAAGGGCACTAAGCATAGAGTGTGAAAACTGAGTTTCCTTGAGAGCTGCTTGGAAGCCTGATGGTGTGTGAAGTTAGTGAGCCAAATGGAGTTGTTCTCCCACAAGAACCACTCGGCTGATCCTTCTTCAATATGCCCTTCCCCAACATGCAGTGTTTCCTTGATTGAATTAGCTCTCACACCAATATTTGCGTCTAGAGCCTTTGCATTGAGGGCTATCTGGAAACGACTGTGGCGCTGAAGTTGCCTGTGAATGTGGAGCTGGTGGCATGTGAAACCCGCATGTGGAGCATTCGTTTGTGTGGGATGCTCTACCAGGTTCATTCCTAGATAATGCACTCAAAGGGCACTAAGCATAGAGTGTGAAAACTGAGTTTCCTTGAGAGCTGCTTGGAAGCCTGATGGTGTGTGAAGTTAGTGAGCCAAATGGAGTTGTTCTCCCACAAGAACCACTCGGCTGATCCTTCTTCAATATGCCCTTCACCAACATGCAGTGTTTCCTTGATTGAATTAGCTCTCACACCAATATTTGCGTCTAGAGCCTTTGCATTGAGGGCTATCTGAAAACGGCTGTGGCGCTGAAGTTGCCTGTGAATGTGGAGTTGGTGGCATGTGAAACCCGCATGTGGAGCATTCGTTTGTGTGGGATGCTCTACCAGGTTCATTCCTAGATAATGCACTCAAAGGGCACTAAGCATAGAGTGTGAAAACTGAGTTTCCTTGAGAGCTGTTTGGAAGCCTGATGGTGTGTGAAGTTAGTGAGCCAAATGGAGTTGTTCTCCCACAAGAACCACTCGGCTGATCCTTCTTCAATATGCCCTTCACCAACATGCAGTGTTTCCTTGATTGAATTAGCTCTCACACCAATATTTGCGTCTAGAGCCTTTGCATTGAGGGCTATCTGAAAACGGCTGTGGCGCTGAAGTTGCCTGTGAATGTGGAGTTGGTGGCATGTGAAACCCGCATGTGGAGCATTCGTTTGTGTGGGATGCTCTACCAGGTTCATTCCTAGATAATGCACTCAAAGGGCACTAAGCATAGAGTGTGAAAACTGAGTTTCCTTGAGAGCTGTTTGGAAGCCTGATGGTGTGTGAAGTTAGTGAGCCAAATGGAGTTGTTCTCCCACAAGAACCACTCGGCTGATCCTTCTTCAATATGCCCTTCACCAACATGCAGTGTTTCCTTGATTGAATTAGCTCTCACACCAATATTTGCGTCTAGAGCCTTTGCATTGGGGGCTATCTGAAAACGGCTGTGGCGCTGAAGTTGCCTGTGACTGTGGAGTTGGTGGCATGTGAAACCCGCATGTGGAGCATTCGTTTGTGTGGGATGCTCTACCAGGTTCATTTCAGTGCTAGCCATACAAAGGGCACTAAGCATAGAGTGTGAAAACTGAGTTTACTTGAGAGCTGCTTGGAAGCCTGATGGTGTGTGAAGTTAGTGAGCCAAATGGAGTTGTTCTCCCACAAGAACCACTCGGCTGATCCTTCTTCAATATGCCCTTCACCAACATGCAGTGTTTCCTTGATTGAATTAGCTCTCACACCAATATTTGA
>NW_026698452.1:0-31409 GCF_030435755.1 Ochotona princeps
TGATAATTCAATCAAGGAAACACTGCATGTTGGTGAAGGGCATATTGAAGAAGGATCAGCCGAGTGGTTCTTGTGGCAGAACAACTCCCATTTGGCTCACTAACTTCACACACCATCAGGCTTCCAAGCAGCTCTCAAGGAAACTGAGTTTTCACACTCTATGCTTAGTGCCCTTTGAGTACCTAGGACTGAAATGAAGCTTGGTGAGCATCCCACACAAACGAATGCTCCACATGCGGGTTTCACATGCCACCAACTCCACATTCACAGGCAACTTCAGCACCACAGCCGTTTTCAGATAGCCCTCAATGCAAAGGCTCTAGACGCAAATATTGGTGTGAGAGCTAATTCAATCAAGGAAACACTTCATGTTGGTGAAGGGCATATTGAAGAAGGATCAGCCGAGTGGTTCTTGTGGGAGAACAACTCCATTTGGCTCACTAACTTCACACACCATCAGGCTTCCAAGCAGCTCTCAAGGAAACTCAGTTTTCACACTCTATGCTTAGTGCCCTTTGAGTGCATTATCTAGGAATGAACCTGGTAGAGCATCCCACACAAACGAATGCTCCACATGCGGGTTTCACATGCCACCAACTCCACATTCACAGGCAACTTCAGCGCCACAGCCGTTTTCAGATAGCCCTCAATGCAAAGGCTCTAGACGCAAATATTGGTGTGAGAGCTAATTCAATCAAGGAAACACTGCATGTTGGTGAAGGGCATATTGAAGAAGGATCAGCCGAGTGGTTCTTGTGGGAGAACAACTCCATTTGGCTCACTAACTTCACACACCATCAGGCTTCCAAGCAGCTCTCAAGGAAACTCAGTTTTCACACTCTATGCTTAGTGCCCTTTGAGTGCATTATCTAGGAATGATCCTGGTAGAGCATCCCACACAAACGAATGCTCCACATGCGGGTTTCACATGCCACCAACTCCACATTCACAGGCAACTTCAGCACCACAGCCGTTTTCAGATAGCCCTCAATGCAAAGGCTCTAGACGCAAATATTTGTGTGAGAGCTAATTCAATCAAGGAAACACTGCATGTTGGTGAAGGGCATATTGAAGAAGGATCAGCCGAGTGGTTCTTGTGGGAGAACAACTCCATTTGGCTCACTGACTTCACACACCATCAGGCTTCCAAGCAGCTCTCAAGGAAACTCAGTTTTCACACTCTATGCTTAGTGCCCTTTGAGTACCTAGGACTGAAATGAAGCTTGGTGAGCATCCCACACAAACGAATGCTCCACATGCGGGTTTCACATGCCACCAACTCCACATTCACAGGCAACTTCAGCGCAACAGCCGTTTTCAGATAGCCCTCAATGCAAAGGCTATAGATGAATATATTGGTGTGAGAGTTAATTCAATCAAGGAAGCACTGCATGTTGGTGAAGGGCATATTGAAGAAGGATCAGCCGAATGGTTCTTGTGGGAGAACAACTCCATTTGGGTCACTAACTTCACACACCATCAGGCTTCCAAGCAGCTCTCAAGGAAACTCAGTTTTCACACTCTATGCTTAGTGCCCTTTGAGTGCATTATCTAGGAATGAACCTGGTAGAGCATCCCACACAAACGAATGCTCCACATGCGGGTTTCACATGCCACCAACTCCACATTCACAGGCAACTTCAGCGCCACAGCCGTTTTCAGATAGCCCTCAATGCAAAGAATCTAGACACAAATATTGTTGTGGGGGATAATTCAATCAAGGAAACACTGCATGTTGGTGAAGGGCATATTGAAGAAGGATCAGCCGAGTGGTTCTTGTGGCAGAACAACTCCATTTGGCTCACTAACTTCACACACCATCAGGCTTCCAAGCAGCTCTCAAGGAAACTCAGTTTTCACACTCTATGCTTAGTGCCCTTTGAGTACCTAGGACTGAAATGAAGCTTGGTGAGCATCCCACACAAACGAATGCTCCACATGCGGGTTTCACATGCCACCAACTACACATTCACAGGCAACTTCAGCACCACAGCCGTTTCAGATAGCCCTCAATGCAAAGGCTCTAGACGCAAATATTGGTGTGAGAGCTAATTCAATCAAGGAAACACTGCATGTTGGTGAAGGGCATATTGAAGAAGGATCAGCCGAGTGGTTCTTGTGGGAGAACAACTCCATTTGGCTCACTAACTTCACACACCATCAGGCTTCCAAGCAGCTCTCAAGGAAACTCAGTTTTCACACTCTATGCTTAGTGCCCTTTGAGTGCATTATCTAGGAATGAACCTGGTAGAGCATCCCACACAAACGAATGCTCCACATGCGGGTTTCACATGCCACCAACTCCACATTCACAGGCAACTTCAGCGCCACAGCCGTTTTCAGATAGCCCTCAATGCAAAGGCTCTAGACGCAAATATTGGTGTGAGAGCTAATTCAATCAAGGAAACACTGCATGTTGGTGAAGGGCATATTGAAGAAGGATCAGCCGAGTGGTTCTTGTGGGAGAACAACTCCATTTGGCTCACTAACTTCACACACCATCAGGCTTCCAAGCAGCTCTCAAGGAAACTCAGTTTTCACACTCTATGCTTAGTGCCCTTTGAGTACCTAGGACTGACATGAAGCTTGGTGAGCATCGCACACAAACGAATGCTCCACATGCGGGTTTCACATGCCACCAACTCCACATTCACAGGCAACTTCAGCACCACAGCCGTTTTCAGACAGCCCTCAATGCAAAGGCTCTAGACGCAAATATTGGTGTGAGAGCTAATTCAATCAAGGAAACACTGCATGTTGGTGAAGGGCATATTGAAGAAGGATCAGCCGAGTGGTTCTTGTGGGAGAACAACTCCATTTGGCTCACTGACTTCACACACCATCAGGCTTCCAAGCAGCTCTCAAGGAAACTCAGTTTTCACACTCTATGCTTAGTGCCCTTTGAGTACCTAGGACTGAAATGAAGCTTGGTGAGCATCCCACACAAACGAATGCTCCACATGCGGGTTTCACATGCACCAACTCCACATTGACAGGCAACTTCAGCGCAACAGCCGTTTTCAGATAGCCCTCAATGCAAAGGCTATAGATGAATATATTGGTGTGAGAGTTAATTCAATCAAGGAAGCACTGCATTTTGGTGAAGGGCATATTGAAGAAGGATCAGCCGAATGGTTCTTGTGGCAGAACAACTCCATTTGGCTCACTAACTTCACACACCATCAGGCTTCCAAGCAGCTCTCAAGGAAACTCAGTTTTCACACTCTATGCTTAGTGCCCTTTAAGTACCTAGGACTGAAATGAAGCTTGGTGAGCATCCGACACAAACGAATGCTCCACATGCGGGTTTCACATGCCACCAACTCCACATTCACAGGCAACTTCAGCGCCACAGCCGTTTTCAGATAGCCCTCAATGCAAATCTCTAGACGCAAATATTGGTGTAGAGGATAATTCAATCAAGGAAACACAGCATGTTGGTGAAGGGCATATTGAAGAAGGATCAGCCGAGTGGTTCTTGTGGCAGAACAACTCCATTTGGCTCACTAACTTCACACACCATCAGGCTTCCAAGCAGCTCTCAAGGAAACTCAGTTTTCACACTCTATGCTTAGTGCCCTTTGAGTACCTAGGACTGAAATGAAGCTTGGTGAGCATCGCACACAAACGAATGTTCCACATGCGGGTTTCACATGCCACCAACTCCACATTCACAGGCAACTTCAGCACCACAGCCGTTTTCAGATAGCCCTCAATGCAAAGGCTCTAGACACAAATATTGGTGTGAGAGTTAATTCAATCAAGCAAACACTGCATGTTGGTGAAGGGCATATTGAAGAAGGATCAGCCGAGTGGTTCTTGTGGGAGAACAACTCCATTTGGCTCACTAACTTCACACACCATCAGGCTTCCAAGCAGCTCTCAAGGAAACTCAGTTTTCACACTCTATGCTTAGTGCCCTTTGAGTACCTAGGACTGACATGAAGCTTGGTGAGCATCGCACACAAACGAATGCTCCACATGCGGGTTTCACATGCCACCAACTCCACATTCACAGGCAACTTCAGCACCACAGCCGTTTTCAGATAGCCCTCAATGCAAAGGCTCTAGACGCAAATATTGGTGTGAGAGCTAATTCAATCAAGGAAACACTGCATGTTGGTGAAGGGCATATTGAAGAAGGATCAGCCGAGTGGTTCTTGTGGGAGAACAACTCCATTTGGCTCACTGACTTCACACACCATCAGGCTTCCAAGCAGCTCTCAAGGAAACTCAGTTTTCACACTCTATGCTTAGTGCCCTTTGAGTACCTAGGACTGAAATGAAGCTTGGTGAGCATCCCACACAAACGAATGCTCCACATGCGGGTTTCACATGCCACCAACTCCACATTCACAGGCAACTTCAGCGCAACAGCCGTTTTCAGATAGCCCTCAATGCAAAGGCTATAGATGAATATATTGGTGTGAGAGTTAATTCAATCAAGGAAGCACTGCATGTTGGTGAAGGGCATATTGAAGAAGGATCAGCCGAATGGTTCTTGTGGGAGAACAACTCCATTTGGCTCACTAAATTCACACACCATCAGGCTTCCAAGCAGCTCTCAAGGAAACTCAGTTTTCACACTCTATGCTTAGTGCCCTTTGAGTGCATTATCTAGGAATGAACCTGGTAGAGCATCCCACACAAACGAATGCTCCACATGCGGGTTTCACATGCCACCAACTCCACATTCACAGGCAACTTCAGCGCCACAGCCGTTTTCAGATAGCCCTCAATGCAAAGAATCTAGACACAAATATTGGTGTGGGGGATAATTCAATCAAGGAAACACTGCATGTTGGTGAAGGGCATATTGAAGAAGGATCAGCCGAGTGGTTCTTGTGGCAGAACAACTCCATTTGGCTCACTAACTTCACACACCATCAGGCTTCCAAGCAGCTCTCAAGGAAACTCAGTTTTCACACTCTATGCTTAGTGCCCTTTGAGTACCTAGGACTGAAATGAAGCTTGGTGAGCATCCCACACAAACGAATGCTCCACATGCGGGTTTCACATGCCACCAACTCCACATTCACAGGCAACTTCAGCACCACAGCCGTTTTCAGATAGCCCTCAATGCAAAGGCTCTAGACGCAAATATTGGTGTGAGAGCTAATTCAATCAAGGAAACACTGCATGTTGGTGAAGGGCATATTGAAGAAGGATCAGCCGAGTGGTTCTTGTGGGAGAACAACTCCATTTGGCTCACTAACTTCACACACCATCAGGCTTCCAAGCAGCTCTCAAGGAAACTCAGTTTTCACACTCTATGCTTAGTGCCCTTTGAGTGCATTATCTAGGAATGAACCTGGTAGAGCATCCCACACAAACGAATGCTCCACATGCGGGTTTCACATGCCACCAACTCCACATTCTCACGCAACTTCAGCGCCACAGCCGTTTTCAGATAGCCCTCAATGCAAAGGCTCTAGACGCAAATATTGGTGTGAGAGCTAATTCAATCAAGGAAACACTGCATGTTGGTGAAGGGCATATTGAAGAAGGATCAGCCGAGTGGTTCTTGTGGGAGAACAACTCCATTTGGCTCACTAACTTCACACACCATCAGGCTTCCAAGCAGCTCTCAAGGAAACTCAGTTTTCACACTCTATGCTTAGTGCCCT
Organism: Ochotona princeps; assembly: GCF_030435755.1. Lineage (NCBI taxonomy): Eukaryota > Metazoa > Chordata > Mammalia > Lagomorpha > Ochotonidae > Ochotona > Ochotona princeps. Next base: position 5,628 of record NW_026698452.1, read on the forward strand.
TTGAGTACCTAGGACTGACATGAAGCTTGGTGAGCATCGCACACAAACGAATGCTCCACATGCGGATTTCACATGCCACCAACTCCACATTCACAGGCAACTTCAGCACCACAGCCGTTTTCAGATAGCCCTCAGTGCAAAGGCTCTAGATGCAAATATTGGTGTGAGAGTTAATTCAATCAAGGAAGCACTGCATGTTGGTGAAGGGCATATTGAAGAAGGATCAGCCGAGTGGTTCTTGTGGGAGAACAACTCCATTTGGCTCACTAACTTCACACACCATCAGGCTTCCAAGCAGCTCTCAAGGAAACTCAGTTTTCACACTCTATGCTTAGTGCCCTTTGAGTGCATTATCTAGGAATGAACCTGGTAGAGCATCCCACACAAACGAATGCTCCACATGCGGGTTTCACATGCCACCAACTCCACATTGACAGGGCAACTTCAGCGCAACAGCCGTTTTCAGATAGCCCTCAATGCAAAGGCTCTAGATGCAAATATTGGTGTGAGAGCTAATTCAATCAAGGAAACATTGCATGTTGGTGAAGGGCATATTGAAGAAGGATCAGCCGAGTGGTTCTTGTGGGAGAACAACTCCATTTGGCTCACTAACTTCACACACCATCAGGCTTCCAAGCAGCTCTCAAGGAAACTCAGTTTTCACACTCTATGCTTAGTGCCCTTTGAGTGCATTATCTAGGAATGAACCTGGTAGAGCATCCCACACAAACGAATGCTCCACATGCGGGTTTCACATGCCACCAACTCCACATTCACAGGCAACTTCAGCGCCACAGCCGTTTTCAGATAGCCCTCAATGCAAAGAATCTAGACACAAATATTGGTGTGGGGGATAATTCAATCAAGGAAACACTGCATGTTGGTGAAGGGCATATTGAAGAAGGATCAGCCGAGTGGTTCTTGTGGGAGAACAACTCCATTTGGCTCACTAACTTCACACACCATCAGGCTTCCAAGCAGCTCTCAAGGAAACTGAGTTTTCACACTCTATGCTTAGTGCCCTTTGAGTACCTAGGACTGAAATGAAGCTTGGTGAGCATCCCACACAAACGAATGCTCCACATGCGGGTTTCACATGCCACCAACTCCACATTCACAGGCAACTTCAGCGCCACAGCCGTTTTCAGATAGCCCTCAATGCAAAGGCTCTAGACGCAAATATTGGTGTGAGAGCTAATTCAATCAAGGAAACACTGCATGTTGGTGAAGGGCATATTGAAGAAGGATCAGCCGAGTGGTTCTTGTGGGAGAACAACTCCATTTGGCTCACTAACTTCACACACCATCAGGCTTCCAAGCAGCTCTCAAGGAAACTCAGTTTTCACACTCTATGCTTAGTGCCCTTTGAGTACCTAGGACTGACATGAAGCTTGGTGAGCATCGCACACAAACGAATGCTCCACATGCGGGTTTCACATGCCACCAACTCCACATTCACAGGCAACTTCAGCACCACAGCCGTTTTCAGACAGCCCTCAATGCAAAGGCTCTAGACGCAAATATTTGTGTGAGAGCTAATTCAATCAAGGAAACACTGCATGTTGGTGAAGGGCATATTGAAGAAGGATCAGCCGAGTGGTTCTTGTGGGAGAACAACTGCATTTGGCTCACTGACTTCACACACCATCAGGCTTCCAAGCAGCTCTCAAGGAAACTCAGTTTTCACACTCTATGCTTAGTGCCCTTTGAGTACCTAGGACTGAAATGAAGCTTGGTGAGCATCCCACACAAACGAATGCTCCACATGCGGGTTTCACATGCCACCAACTCCACATTCACAGGCAACTTCAGCGCAACAGCCATTTTCAGATAGCCCTCAATGCAAAGGCTATAGATGAATATATTGGTGTGAGAGTTAATTCAATCAAGGAAACACTGCATGTTTGTGAAGGGCATATTGAAGAAGGATCAGCCGAGTGGTTCTTGTGGGAGAACAACTCCATTTGGCTCACTAACTTCACACACCATCAGGCTTCCAAGCAGCTCTCAAGGAAACTCAGTTTTCACACTCTATGCTTAGTGCCCTTTGAGTGCATTATCTAGGAATGAACCTGGTAGAGCATCCCACACAAACGAATGCTCCACATGCGGGTTTCACATGCCACCAACTCCACATTCACAGGCAACTTCAGCACCACAGCCGTTTTCAGATAGCCCTCAATGCAAAGGCTCTAGACGCAAATATTTGTGTGAGAGCTAATTCAATCAAGGAAACACTGCATGTTGGTGAAGGGCATATTGAAGAAGGATCAGCCGAGTGGTTCTTGTGGGAGAACAACTCCATTTGGCTCACTAACTTCACACACCATCAGGCTTCCAAGCAGCTCTCAAGGAAACTGAGTTTTCACACTCTATGCTTAGTGCCCTTTGAGTGCATTATCTAGGAATGAACCTGGTAGAGCATCCCACACAAACGAATGCTCCACATGCGGGTTTCACATGCCACCAACTACACATTCACAGGCAACTTCAGCGCCACAGCCGTTTTCAGATAGCCCTCAATGCAAAGGCTCTAGACGCAAATATTGGTGTGAGAGCTAATTCAATCAAGGAAACACTGCATGTTGGTGAAGGGCATATTGAAGAAGGATCAGCCGAGTGGTTCTTGTGGGAGAACAACTCCATTTGGCTCACTAACTTCACACACCATCAGGCTTCCAAGCAGCTCTCAAGGAAACTCAGTTTTCACACTCTATGCTTAGTGCCCTTTGAGTACCTAGGACTGACATGAAGCTTGGTGAGCATCGCACACAAACGAATGCTCCACATGCGGGTTTCACATGCCACCAACTCCACATTGACAGGCAACTTCAGCACAACAGCCGTTTTCAGATAGCCCTCAATGCAAAGGCTCTAGACGCAAATATTGGTGTGAGAGCTAATTCAATCAAGGAAACACTGCATGTTGGTGAAGGGCATATTGAAGAAGGATCAGCCGAGTGGTTCTTGTGGGAGAACAACTCCATTTGGCTCACTAACTTCACACACCATCAGGCTTCCAAGCAGCTCTCAAGGAAACTCAGTTTTCACACTCTATGCTTAGTGCCCTTTGAGTGCCTAGGACTGAAAAGAAGCTTGGTGAGCATCCCACACAAACGAATGCTCCACATGCGGGTTTCACATGCCACCAACTCCACATTCACAGGCAACTTCAGCGCCACAGCCGCTTTCAGATAGCCCTCATTGCAAAGGCTCTAGACGCAAATATTGGTGTGAGAGCTAATTCAATCAAGGAAACACTGCATGTTGGTGAAGGGCATATTGAAGAAGGATCAGCCGAGTGGTTCTTGTGGGAGAACAACTGCATTTGGCTCACTGACTTCACACACCATCAGGCTTCCAAGCAGCTCTCAAGGAAACTCAGTTTTCACACTCTATGCTTAGTGCCCTTTGAGTACCTAGGACTGAAATGAAGCTTGGTGAGCATCCCACACAAACGAATGCTCCACATGCGGGTTTCACATGCCACCAACTCCACATTCACAGGCAACTTCAGCGCAACAGCCGTTTTCAGATAGCCCTCAATGCAAAGGCTATAGATGAATATATTGGTGTGAGAGTTAATTCAATCAAGGAAGCACTGCATGTTGGTGAAGGGCATATTGAAGAAGGATCAGCCGAGTGGTTCTTGTGGGAGAACAACTCCATTTGGCTCACTAACTTCACACACCATCAGGCTTCCAAGCAGCTCTCAAGGAAACTCAGTTTTCACACTCTATGCTTAGTGCCCTTTGAGTGCATTATCTAGGAATGAACCTGGTAGAGCATCCCACACAAACGAATGCTCCACATGCGGGTTTCACATGCCACCAACTCCACATTCACAGGCAACTTCAGCACCACAGCCGTTTTCAGATAGCCCTCAATGCAAAGGCTCTAGACGCAAATATTTGTGTGAGAGCTAATTCAATCAAGGAAACACTGCATGTTGGTGAAGGGCATATTGAAGAAGGATCAGCCGAGTGGTTCTTGTGGGAGAACAACTCCATTTGGCTCACTAACTTCACACACCATCAGGCTTCCAAGCAGCTCTCAAGGAAACTCAGTTTTCACACTCTATGCTTAGTGCCCTTTGAGTGCATTATCTAGGAATGAACCTGGTAGAGCATCCCACACAAACGAATGCTCCACATGCGGGTTTCACATGCCACCAACTCCACATTCACAGGCAACTTCAGCGCCACAGCCGTTTTCAGATAGCCCTCAATGCAAAGGCTCTAGACGCAAATATTGGTGTGAGAGCTAATTCAATCAAGGAAACACTGCATGTTGGTGAAGGGCATATTGAAGAAGGATCAGCCGAGTGGTTCTTGTGGGAGAACAACTCCATTTGGCTCACTAACTTCACACACCATCAGGCTTCCAAGCAGCTCTCAAGGAAACTCAGTTTTCACACTCTATGCTTAGTGCCCTTTGAGTACCTAGGACTGACATGAAGCTTGGTGAGCATCGCACACAAACGAATGCTCCACATGCGGGTTTCACATGCCACCAACTCCACTTTGACTGGCAACTTCAGCACAACAGCCGTTTTCAGATAGCCCTCAATGCAAAGGCTCTAGACGCAAATATTGGTGTGAGAGCTAATTCAATCAAGGAAACACTGCATGTTGGTGAAGGGCATATTGAAGAAGGATCAGCCGAGTGGTTCTTGTGGGAGAACAACTCCATTTGGCTCACTAACTTCACACACCATCAGGCTTCCAAGCAGCTCTCAAGGAAACTCAGTTTTCACACTCTATGCTTAGTGCCCTATGAGTACCTAGGACTGAAATGAAGCTTGGTGAGCATCCCACACAAACGAATGCTCCACATGCGGGTTTCACATGCCACCAACTCCACATTCACAGGCAACTTCAGCGCCACAGCCGTTTTCAGATAGCCCTCAATGCAAAGGCTCTAGATGCAAATATTGGTGTGAGAGTTAATTCAATCAAGGAAGCACTGCATGTTGGTGAAGGGCATATTGAAGAAGGATCAGCCGAATGGTTCTTGTGGGAGAACAACTCCATTTGACTCACTAACTTCACACACCATCAGGCTTCCAAGCAGCTCTCAAGGAAACTCAGTTTTCACACTCTATGCTTAGTGCCCTTTGAGTGCATTATCTAGGAATGAACCTGGTAGAGCATCCCACACAAACGAATGCTCCACATGCGGGTTTCACATGCCACCAACTCCACATTCACAGGCAACTTCAGCGCCACAGCCGTTTTCAGATAGCCCTCAATGCAAATCTCTAGACGCAAATATTGGTGTGAGAGCTAATTCAATCAAGCAAACACTGCATGTTGGTGAAGGGCATATTGAAGAAGGATCAGCCGAGTGGTTCTTGTGGGAGAACAACTCCATTTGGCTCACTAACTTCACACACCATCAGGCTTCCAAACAGCTCTCAAGGAAACTCAGTTTTCACACTCTATGCTTAGTGCCCTTTGAGTACCTAGGACTGAAATGAAGCTTGGTGAGCATCCCACACAAACGAATGCTCCACATGCGGGTTTCACATGCCACCAACTCCACATTCTTAGGCAACTTCAGCACAACAGCCGTTTTCAGATAGCCCTTAATGCAAAGGCTCTAGACGCAAATATTGGTGTGAGAGCTAATTCAATCAAGGAAACACTGCATGTTTGTGAAGGGCATATTGAAGAAGGATCAGCCGAGTGGTTCTTGTGGGAGAACAACTCCATTTGGCTCACTAACTTCACACACCATCAGGCTTCCAAGCAGCTCTCAAGGAAACTCAGTTTTCACACTCTATGCTTAGTGCCCTTTGAGTACCTAGGACTGACATGAAGCTTGGTGAGCATCCCACACAAACGAATGCTCCACATGCGGGTTTCACATGCCACCAACTCCACATTCACAGGCAACTTCAGCACCACAGCCGTTTTCAGATAGCCCTCAATGCAAAGGCTCTAGACGCAAATATTTGTGTGAGAGCTAATTCAATCAAGGAAACACTGCATGTTGGTGAAGGGCATATTGAAGAAGGATCAGCCGAGTGGTTCTTGTGGGAGAACAACTCCATTTGGCTCACTAACTTCACACACCATCAGGCTTCCAAGCAGCTCTCAAGGAAACTCAGTTTTCACACTCTATGCTTAGTGCCCTTTGAGTGCATTATCTAGGAATGAAGCTGGTAGAGCATCCCACACAAACGAATGCTCCACATGCGGGTTTCACATGCCACCAACTCCACATTCACAGGCAACTTCAGCGCCACAGCCGTTTTCAGATAGCCCTCAATGCAAAGGCTCTAGACGCAAATATTGGTGTGGGGGATAATTCAATCAAGCAAACACTGCATGTTGGTGAAGGGCATATTGAAGAAGGATCAGCCGAGTGGTTCTTGTGGGAGAACAACTCCATTTGACTCACTAACTTCACACACCATCAGGCTTCCAAGCAGCTCTCAAGGAAACTCAGTTTTCACACTCTATGCTTAGTGCCCTTTGAGTACCTAGGACTGACATGAAGCTTGGTGAGCATCCCACACAAACGAATGCTCCACATGCGGGTTTCACATGCCACCAACTCCACATTCACAGGCAACTTCAGCGCCACAGCCGTTTTCAGATAGCCCTCAATGCAAAGGCTCTAGACGCAAATATTGGTGTGGGGGATAATTCAATCAAGCAAACACTGCATGTTGGTGAAGGGCATATTGAAGAAGGATCAGCCGAGTGGTTCTTGTGGGAGAACAACTGCATTTGACTCACTAACTTCACACACCATCAGGCTTCCAAGCAGCTCTCAAGGAAACTCAGTTTTCACACTCTATGCTTAGTGCCCTTTGAGTACCTAGGACTGACATGAAGCTTGGTGAGCATCCCACACAAACGAATGCTCCACATGCGGGTTTCACATGCCACCAACTCCACATTCACAGGCAACTTCAGCACCACAGCCGTTTTCAGATAGCCCTCAATGCAAAGGCTCTAGACGCAAATATTGGTGTGGGGGATAATTCAATCAAGGAAACACTGCATGTTGGTGAAGGGCATATTGAAGAAGGATCAGCCGAGTGGTTCTTGTGGGAGAACAACTCCATTTGACTCACTAACTTCACACACCATCAGGCTTCCAAGCAGTTCTCAAGGAAACTCAGTTTTCACACTCTATGCTTAGTGCCCTTTGAGTACCTAGGACTGACATGAAGCTTGGTGAGCATCCCACACAAACGAATGCTCCACATGCGGGTTTCACATGCCACCAACTCCACATTCACAGGCAACTTCAGCACCACAGCCGTTTTCAGATAGCCCTCAATGCAAAGGCTCTAGATGAATATATTGGTGTGAGAGTTAATTCAATCAAGGAAGCACCGCATGTTGGTGAAGGGCATATTGAAGAAGGATCAGCCGAGTGGTTCTTGTGGGAGAACAACTCCATTTGGCTCACTAACTTCACACACCATCAGGCTTCCAAGCAGCTCTCAAGGAAACTCAGTTTTCACACTCTATGCTTAGTGCCCTTTCAGTGCATTATCTAGGAATGAACCTGGTAGAGCATCCCACACAAACGAATGCTCCACATGCGGGTTTCACATGCACCAACTCCACATTCTCAGGCAACTTCAGCGCCACAGCCGTTTTCAGATAGCCCTCAATGCAAAGGCTCTAGACGCAAATATTGGTGTGGGGGATAATTCAATCAAGGAAACACTGCATGTTGGTGAAGGGCATATTGAAGAAGGATCAGCCGAGTGGTTCTTGTGGGAGAACAACTCCATTTGACTCACTAACTTCACACACCATCAGGCTTCCAAGCAACTCTCAAGGAAACTCAGTTTTCACACTCTATGCTTAGTGCCCTTTGAGTGCATTATCTAGGAATGAACCTGGTAGAGCATCCCACACAAACGAATGCTCCACATGCGGGTTTCACATGCCACCAACTCCACATTCACAGGCAACTTCAGCGCCACAGCCGTTTTCAGATAGCCCTCAATGCAAAGGCTCTAGACGCAAATATTGGTGTGGGGGATAATTCAATCAAGGAAACACTGCATGTTGGTGAAGGGCATATTGAAGAAGGATCAGCCGAGTGGTTCTTGTGGAAGAACAACTCCATTTGACTCACTAACTTCACACACCATCAGGCTTCCAAGCAGTTCTCAAGGAAACTCAGTTTTCACACTCTATGCTTAGTGCCCTTTGAGTACCTAGGACTGAAATGAAGCTTGGTGAGCATCCCACACAAACGAATGCTCCACATGCGGGTTTCACATGCCACCAACTCCACATTCTCAGGCAACTTCAGCGCCACAGCCGTTTTCAGATAGCCCTCAATGCAAAGGCTCTAGACGCAAATATTGGTGTGAGAGCTAATTTAATCAAGGAAACACTGCATGTTGCTGAAGGGCATATTGTAGAAGGATCAGCCGAGTGGTTCTTGTGGGAGAACAACTCCATTTGGCTCACTAACTTCACACACCATCAGGCTTCCAAATGGTTCTTTGGCTCACTAACTTCACACACCATCAGGCTTCCAAGCAGCTCTCAAGGAAACTCAGTTTTCACACTCTATGCTTAGTTCCCTTTGAGTGCATTATCTAGGAATGAACCTGGTAGAGCATCCCACACAAACGAATGCTCCACATGCGGGTTTCACATGCCACCAACTCCACATTCTCACGCAACTTCAGCGCCAGAGCAGTTTTCAGATAGCCCTCAATGCAAAGACATTAGACACAAATATTGGTGTGAGAGCTAATTCAATCAAGGAAACACTGCATGTTGGTGAAGGGCATATTGAAGAAGGATCAGCCGAGTGGTTCTTGTGGGAGAACAACTCCATTTGGCTCACTAACGTCACACACCATCAGGCTTCCAAGCAGCTCTCAAGGAAACTCAGTTTTCACACTCTATGCTTAGTGCCCTTTGAGTGCATTATCTAGGAATGAACCTGGTCGAGCATCCCACACAAACGAATGCTCCACATGCGGGTTTCACATGCCACCAACTCCACATTCACAGGCAACTTCAGCGCCACTGCCGTTTTCAGATAGCCCTCAATGCAAAGGCTCTAGACGCAAATATTGGTGTGAGAGCTAATTCAATCAACGAAACACTGCATGTTGGTGAAGGGCATATTGAAGAAGGATCAGCCGAGTGGTTCTTGTGGGAGAACAACTCCATTTGGCTCACTAACTTCACACACCATCAGGCTTCCAAGCAGCTCTCAAGGAAACAGTTTTCACATTCTATGCTTAGTGCCCTTTGAGTAACTAGGACTGAAATGAACCTGGTAGAGCATCCCACACAAACGAATGCTCCACATGCGGGTTTCACATGCCACCAACTCCACATTCACAGGCAACTTCAGCGCCACAGCCGTTTTCAGATAGCCCTCAATGCAAAGGCTCTAGACGCAAATATTGGTGTGAGAGCTAATTCAATCAACGAAACACTGCATGTTGGTGAAGGGCGTATTGAAGAAGGATCAGCCGAGTGGTTCTTGTGGGAGAACAACTCCATTTGGCTCACTAACTTCACACACCATCAGGCTTCCAAGCAGCTCTCAAGGAAACTCAGTTTTCACACTCTATGCTTAGAGCCCTTTGAGTGCATTATCTAGGAATGAACCTGGAAGAGCATCCCACACAAATGAATGCTCCACATGCGGGTTTCACATGCCATCAACTCCACATTCTCAGGCAACTTCAGCACCACAGCCGTTTTCAGATAGCCCTCAATGCAAAGGCTCTAGACGCAAATATTGGTGTGAGAGCTAATTCAATCAAGGAAACACTGCATGTTGCTGAAGGGCATATTGAAGAAGGATCAGCCGAGTGGTTCTTGTGGCAGAACAACTCCATTTGGCTCACTAACTTCACGCACCATCAGGCTTCCAAGCAGCTCTCAAGGAAACTCTGTTTTCACACTCTATGCTTAGTGCCCTATGAGTACCTAGGACTGAAATGAAGCTTGGTTAGCATCCCACACAAACGAATGCTCCACATGCGGGTTTCACATGCCACCAACTCCACATTCACAGGCAACTTCAGCGCCACAGCCATTTTCAGATAGCCCTCAATGCAAAAGCTCTAGACGCAAATATTGGTGTGAGAGCTAATTCAATCAAGGAAACACTGCATGTTGGTGAAGGGCATATGGAAGAAGGATCAGCCGAGTGGTTCTTGTGGGAGAACAACTCCATTTGGCTCACTAACTTCACACACCATGAGGCTTCCAAGAAGCTCTCAAGGAAACTCAGTTTTCACACTCTATGCTTAGTGCCCTTTGAGTGCATTATCTAGGAATGAACCTGGAAGAGCATCCCACACAAACGAATGCTCCACATGCGGGTTTCACATTCCACCAACTCCACATTCTCACGCAACTTCAGCGCCACAGCCGTTTTCAGATAGCCCTCAATGCAAAGGCTCTAGACGCAAATATTGGTGTGAGAGCTAATTCAATCAAGGAAACACTGCATGTTGGTGAAGGGCATATTGAAGAAGGATCAGCCGAGTGGTTCTTGTGGGAGAACAACTCCATTTGGCTCACTAACTTCACACACCATCAGGCTTCCAAGCAGCTCTCAAGGAAACTCAGTTTTCACACTCTATGCTTAGTGCCCTTTGAGTACCTAGGACTGAAATGAAGCTTGGTTAGCATCCCACACAAACGAATGCTCCACATGCGGGTTTCACATGCCACCAACTCCACATTCACAGGCAACTTCAGCGCCACAGCCGTTTTCAGATAGCCCTCAATGCAAAGGCTCTAGACGCAAATATTGGTGTGAGAGCTAATTCAATCAAGGAAACACTGCATGTTGGTGAAGGGCATATTGAAGAAGGATCAGCCGAGTGGTTCTTGTGGGAGAACAACTCCATTTGGCTCACTAACTTCACACACCATCAGGCTTCCAAGCAGCTCTCAAGGAAACTCAGTTTTCACACTCTATGCTTAGTGCCCTTTGAGTGCATTATCTAGGAATGAACCTGGTAGAGCATCCACACAAACGAATGCTCCACATGCGGTTTTCACATGCCACCAACTCCACATTCACAGCACCTTCAGCGCCACAGCCGTTTTCAGATAGCCCTCAATGCAAAAGCTCTAGACGCAAATATTGGTGTGAGAGCTAATTCAATCAAGGAAACACTGCATGTTGGTGAAGGGCATATTGAAGAAGGATCAGCCGAGTGGTTCTTGTGGGAGAACAACTCCATTTGGCTCACTAACTTCACACACCATCAGGCTTCCAAGCAGCTCTCAAGGAAACTCAGTTTTCACATTCTATGCTTAGTGCCCTTTGAGTGCATTATCTAGGAATGAACCTGGTAGAGCATCCCACACAAACGAATGCTCCACATGCGGGTTTCACATGCCACCAACTCCACATTCTCACGCAACTTCAGCGCCACAGCCGTTTTCAGATAGCCCTCAATGCAAAGGCTCTAGACTCAAATATTGGTGTGGGGCATAATTCAATCAAGGAAACACTGCATGTTGGTGAAGGGCATATTGAAGAAGGATCGGCCGAGTGGTTCTTGTGGGAGAACAACTGCATTTGACTCGCTAACTTCACACACCATCAGGCATCCAAGCAGCTCTCAAGGAAACTCAGTTTTCACACTCTATGCTTAGTGCCCTTTGAGTGCATTATCTAGGAATGAACCTGGTAGAGCATCCCACACAAACGAATGCTCCACATGCGGGTTTCACATGCCACCAACTCCACATTCACAGGCAACTTCAGCGCCACAGCCGTTTTCAGATAGCCCTCAATGCAAAGGCTCTAGACGCAAATATTGGTGTGAGAGCTAATTCAATCAAGGAAACACTGCATGTTGGTGAAGGGCATATTGAAGAAGGATCAGCCGAGTGGTTCTTGTGGGAGAACAACTCCATTTGGGTCACTAACTTCACACACCATCAGGCATCCAAGCAGCTCTCAAGGAAACTCAGTTTTCACACTCTATGCTTAGTGCCCTTTGAGGACCTAGGACTGAAATGAACCTGGTAGAGCATCCCACACAAACGAATGCTCCACATGCGGGTTTCACATGCCACCAACTCCACATTCTCAGGCAACTTCAGCACCACAGCCGTTTTCAGATAGCCCTCAATGCAAAGGCTCTAGAAGCAAATATTGGTGTGAGAGCTAATTCAATCAAGGAAACACTGCATGTTGGTGAAGGGCATATTGAAGAAGGATCAGCCGAGTGGTTCTTGTGGGAGAACAACTCCATTTGGCTCACTAACTTCACACACCATCAGGCTTCCAAGCAGCTCTCAAGGAAACACAGTTCTCACACTCTATGCTTAGTGCCCTTTGAGTGCATTATCTAGGAATGAACCTGGTAGAGCATCCCACACAAACGAATGCTCCACATGCGGGTTTCACATGCCACCAACTCCACATTCACAGGCAACTTCAGCGCCACAGCCGTTTTCAGATAGCCCTCAATGCAAAGGCTCTAGACGCAAATATTGGTGTGAGAGCTAATTCAATCAAGGAAACACTGCATGTTGGTGAAGGGCATATTGAAGAAGGATCAGCCGAGTGGTTCTTGTGGGAGAACAACTCCATTTGGCTCACTAACTTCACACACCATCAGGCATCCAAGCAGCTCTCAAGGAAACTCAGTTTTCACACTCTATGCTTAGTGCCCTTTGAGGACCTACGACTGAAATGAACCTGGTAGAGCATCCCACACAAACGAATGCTCCACATGCGGGTTTCACATGCCACCAACTTCACATTGACAGGCAACTTCAGCACCACAGCCGTTTTCAGATAGCCCTCAATGCAAAGGCTCTAGAAGCAAATATTGGTGTGAGAGCTAATTCAATCAAGGAAACACTGCATGTTGGTGAAGGGCATATTGAAGAAGGATCAGCCGAGTGGTTCTTGTGGGAGAACAACTCCATTTGGCTCACTAACTTCACACACCATCAGGCTTCCAAGCAGCTCTCAAGGAAACACAGTTCTCACACTCTATGCTTAGTGCCCTTTGAGTGCATTATCTAGGAATGAACCTGGTAGAGCATCCCACACAAACGAATGCTCTACATGCGGGTTTCACATGCCACCAACTCCACATTCACAGGCAACTTCAGCGCCACAGCCGTTTTCAGATAGCCCTCAAGGCAAAGGCTCTAGACGCAAATATTGGTGTCAGAGCTAATTCAATCAAGGAAACACTGCATGTTGGTGAAGGGCATACTGAAGAAGGATCAGCCGAGTGGTTCTTGTGGGAGAACAACTCCATTTGGCTCACTAACTTCACACACCATCAGGTTTCCAAGCAGCTCTCAAGGAAACTCAGTTTTCACACTCTATGCTTAGTGCCCGTTGAGTACCAAGGATTGAAATGATGCTTGGTGAGCATCCCACACAAACGAATGCTCCACATGCGGGTTTCACATGCCACCAACTCCACATTCACAGGCAACTTCAACGCCACAGCCGTTTTCAGATAGCCCTCAATGCAAAGGCTCTAGACGCAAATATTGGTATGAGAGCTAATTCAATCAAGGAAACACTGCATGTTGGTGAAGGGCATATGGAAGAAGGATCAGCCGAGTGGTTCTTGTGGGAAAACAACTCCATTTGGCTCACTAACTTCACACACCATCAGGCTTCCAAGCAGCTCTCAAGGAAACTCACTTTTCACACTCTATGCTTAGTGCCCTTTGAGTGCATTATCTAGGAATGAACCTGGTAGAACATCCCACACAAACGAAAGCTCCACATGCGGGTTTCACATGCCACCAACTCCACATTCACAGCACCTTCAGCGCCACAGCCGTTTTCAGATAGCCCTCAATGCAAAGGCTCTAGACACAAATATTGGTGTGAGAGCTAATTCAATCAAGGAAACACTGCATGTTGGTGAAGGGCATATTGAAGAAGGATCAGCCGAGTGGTTCTTGTGGGAGAACAACTCCATTTGGCTCACTAACTTCACACACCATCAGGCTTCCAAGCAGCTCTCAAGGAAACTCAGTTTTCACACTCTATGCTTAGTGCCCTTTGAGTGCATTATCTAGGAATGAACCTGGTAGAGCATCCCACACAAACGAATGCTCCACATGCGGGTTTCATATGCCACCAACTCCACATTCACAGGCAACTTCAGCGCCACAGCCGTTTTCAGATAGCCCTCAATGCAAAGGCTCTAGACGCAAATATTGGTGTGAGAGCTAATTCAATCAAGGAAACACTGCATGTTGGTGAAGGGCATATTGAAGAAGGATCAGCCGAGTGGTTCTTGTGGGAGAACAACTCCATTTGGCTCACTAACTTCACACACCATCAGGCTTCCAAGCAGCTCTCAAGGAAACTCAGTTTTCACACTCTATGCTTAGTGCCCTTTGAGTACCTAGGACTGACATGAAGCTTGGTGAGCATCGCACACAAACGAATGCTCCACATGCGGGTTTCACATGCCACCAACTCCACATTGACAGGCAACTTCAGCACCACAGCCGTTTTCAGATAGCCCTCAATGCAAAGGCTCTAGACGCAAATATTGGTGTGAGAGCTAATTCAATCAAGGAAACACTGCATGTTGGTGAAGGGCATATTGAAGAAGGATCAGCCGAGTGGTTCTTGTGGGAGAACAACTCCATTTGTGTCACTAACTTCACACACCATCAGGCTTCCAAGCAGCTCTCAAGGAAACTCAGTTTTCACACTCTATGCTTAGTGCCCTATGAGTACCTAGGACTGAAATGAAGCTTGGTGAGCATCCCACACAAACGAATGCTCCACATGCGGGTTTCACATGCCACCAACTCCACATTCACAGGCAACTTCAGCGCCACAGCCGTTTTCAGATAGCCCTCAATGCAAAGGCTCTAGATGCAAATATTGGTGTGAGAGTTAATTCAATCAAGGAAGCACTGCATGTTGGTGAAGGGCATATTGAAGAAGGATCAGCCGAATGGTTCTTGTGGGAGAACAACTCCATTTGGCTCACTAACTTCACACACCATCAGGCTTCCAAGCAGCTCTCAAGGAAACTCAGTTTTCACACTCTATGCTTAGTGCCCTTTGAGTGCATTATCTAGGGAAGAACCTGGTAGAGCATCCCACACAAACGAATGCTCCACATGCGGGTTTCACATGCCACCAACTCCACATTGACAGGCAACTTCGGCGCCACAGCCATTTTCAGATAGCCCTCAATGCAAAGGCTCTAGACGCAAATATTGGTGTGAGAGCTAATTCAATCAAGGAAACACTGCATGTTGGTGAAGGGCATATTGAAGAAGGATCAGCCGAGTGGTTCTTGTGGGAGAACAACTCCATTTGACTCACTAACTTCACACACCATCAGGCTTCCAAGCAGCTCTCAAGGAAACTCAGTTTTCACACTCTATGCTTAGTGCCCTTTGAGTGCATTATCTAGGAATGAACCTGGTAGAACATGCCACACAAACGAATGCTCCACATGCGGGTTTCACATGCCACCAACTCCACTTTGACTGGCAACTTCAGCGCCACAGCTGTTTTCAGATAGCCCTCAATGCAAAGGCTCTAGACGCAAATATTGGTGTGAGAGCTAATTCAATCACGGAAACACTGCATGTTGGTGAAGGGCATATTGAAGAAGGATCAGCCGAGTGGTTCTTGTGGCAGAACAACTCCATTTGGCTCACTAACTTCACACACCATCAGGCTTCCAAGCAGCTCTCAAGGAAACTCAGTTTTCACACTCTATGCTTAGTGCCCTTTGAGTGCATTATCTAGGAATGAACCTGGTAGAGCATCCCACACAAACGAATGCTCCACATGCGGGTTTCACATGCCACCAACTCCACATTCACAGGCAACTTCAGCGCCACAGCCGTTTTCAGATAGCCCTCAATGCAAAGGCTCTAGACGCAAATATTGGTGTGAGAGCTAATTCAATCAAGGAAACACTGCATGTTGGTGAAGGGCATATTGAAGAAGGATCAGCCGAGTGGTTCTTGTGGGAGAACAACTCCATTTGGCTCACTAACTTCACACACCATCAGGCTTCCAAGCAGCTCTCAAGGAAACTCAGTTTTCACACTCTATGCTTAGTGCCCTTTGAGTACCTAGGACTGACATGAAGCTTGGTGAGCATCGCACACAAACGAATGCTCCACATGCGGGTTTCACATGCCACCAACTCCACATTGACAGGCAACTTCAGCACCACAGCCGTTTTCAGATAGCCCTCAATGCAAAGGCTCTAGACGCAAATATTGGTGTGAGAGCTAATTCAATCAAGGAAACACTGCATGTTGGTGAAGGGCATATTGAAGAAGGATCAGCCGAGTGGTTCTTGTGGGAGAACAACTCCATTTGGCTCACTAACTTCACACACCATCAGGCTTCCAAGCAGCTCTCAAGGAAACTCAGTTTTCACACTCTATGCTTAGTGCCCTTTGAGTGCATTATCTAGGAATGAACCTGGTAGAGCATCCCACACAAACGAATGCTCCACATGCGGGTTTCACATGCCACCAACTCCACATTCACAGGCAACTTCAGCGCCACAGCCGTTTTCAGATAGCCCTCAATGCAAAGGCTCTAGACGCAAATATTGGTGTGAGAGCTAATTCAATCAAGGAAACACTGCATGTTGGTGAAGGGCATATTGAAGAAGGATCAGCCGAGTGGTTCTTGTGGGAGAACAACTCCATTTGGCTCACTAACTTCACACACCATCAGGCTTCCAAGCAGCTCTCAAGGAAACTCAGTTTTCACACTCTATGCTTAGTGCCCTTTGAGTACCTAGGACTGACATGAAGCTTGGTGAGCATCGCACACAAACGAATGCTCCACATGCGGGTTTCACATGCCACCAACTCCACTTTGACTGGCAACTTCAGCGCCACAGCTGTTTTCAGATAGCCCTCAATGCAAAGGCTCTAGACGCAAATATTGGTGTGAGAGCTAATTCAATCACGGAAACACTGCATGTTGGTGAAGGGCATATTGAAGAAGGATCAGCCGAGTGGTTCTTGTGGGAGAACAACTCCATTTGGCTCACTAACTTCACACACCATCAGGCTTCCAAGCAGCTCTCAAGGAAACTCAGTTTTCACACTCTATGCTTCGTGCCCTTTGAGTGCCTAGGACTGAAATGAACCAGGTAGAGCATCCCACACAAACGAATGCTCCACATGCGGGTTTCACATGCCACCAACTCCACATTCACAGGCAACTTCAGCGCCACAGCCGTTTTCAGATAGCCCTCAATGCAAAGGCTCTAGAAGCAAATATTTGTGTGAGAGCTAATTCAATCAAGGAAACACTGCATGTTGGTGAAGGGCATATTGAAGAAGGATCAGCCGAGTGGTTCTTGTGGGAGAACAACTCCGTTTGGCTCACTAACTTCACACACCATCAGGCTTCCAAGCAGCTCTCAAGGAAACTCAGTTTTCACACTCTATGCTTAGTGCCCTTTGAGTGCATTATCTAGGAATGAACCTGGTAGAGCATCCCACACAAACGAATGCTCCACATGCGGGTTTCACATGCCACCAACTCCACATTCTCACGCAACTTCAGCGCCACAGCCGTTTTCAGATAGCCCTCAATGCAAAGGCTCTAGACGCAAATATTGGTGTGAGAGCTAATTCAATCAAGGAAACACTGCATGTTGGTGAAGGGCATATTGAAGAAGGATCAGCCGAGTGGTTCTTGTGGGAGAACAACTCCATTTGGCTCACTAACTTCACACACCATCAGGCTTCCAAGCAGCTCTCAAGGAAACTGAGTTTTCACACTCTATGCTTAGTGCCCTTTGAGTACCTAGGACTGAAATGAAGCTTGGTTAGCATCCCACACAAACGAATGCTCCACATGCGGGTTTCACATGCCACCAACTCCACATTCACAGGCAACTTCAGCGCCACAGCCGTTTTCAGATAGCCCTCAATGCAAAGGCTCTAGACGCAAATATTGGTGTGAGAGCTAATTCAATCAAGGAAACACTGCATGTTGGTGAAGGGCATATTGAAGAAGGATCAGCCGAGTGGTTCTTGTGGGAGAACAACTCCATTTGGCTCACTAACTTCACACACCATCAGGCTTCCAAGCAGCTCTCAAGGAAACTCAGTTTTCACACTCTATGCTTAGTGCCCTTTGAGTGCATTTTCTAGGAATGAACCTGGTAGAGCATCCCACACAAACGAATGCTCCACATGCGGTTTTCACATGCCACCAACTCCACATTCACAGCACCTTCAGCGCCACAGCCGTTTTCAGATAGCCCTCAATGCAAAAGCTCTAGACGCAAATATTGGTGTGAGAGCTAATTCAATCAAGGAAACACTGCATGTTGGTGAAGGGCATATGGAAGAAGGATCAGCCGAGTGGTTCTTGTGGGAGAACAACTCCATTTGGCTCACTAACTTCACACACCATCAGGCTTCCAAGCAGCTCTCAAGAAAACTCAGTTTTCACATTCTATGCTTAGTGCCCTTTGAGTGCATTATCTAGGAATGAACCTGGTAGAGCATCCCACACAAACGAATGCTCCACATGCGGGTTTCACATGCCACCAAGTCCACATTCTCACGCAACTTCAGCGCCACTGCCGTTTTCAGATAGCCCTCAATGCAAAGGCTCTAGACGCAAATATTTGTGTGGGGAATAATTCAATCAAGGAAACACTGCATGTTGGTGAAGGGCATATTGAAGAAGGATCGGCCGAGTGGTTCTTGTGGGAGAACAACTGCATTTGACTCACTAACTTCACACACCATCAGACATCCAAGCAGCTCTCAAGGAAACTCAGTTTTCACACTCTATGCTTAGTGCCCTTTGAGTGCATTATCTAGGAATGAACCTGGTAGAGCATCCCACACAAACGAATGCTCCACATGCGGGTTTCACATGCCACCAACTCCACATTCTCAGGCAACTTCAGCGCCACAGCCGTTTTCAGATAGCCCTCAATGCAAAGGCTCTAGACGCAAATATTGGTGTGAGAGCTAATTCAATCAAGGAAACACTGCATGTTGGTGAAGGGCATATTGAAGAAGGATCAGCCGAGTGGTTCTTGTGGGAGAACAACTCCATTTGGCTCACTAACTTCACACACCATCAGGCATCCAAGCAGCTCTCAAGGAAACTCAGTTTTCACACTCTATGCTTAGTGCCCTTTGAGTACCTAGGACAGAAATGAACCTGGTAGAGCATCCCACACAAACGAATGCTCCACATGCGGGTTTCACATGCCACCAACTTCACATTGACAGGCAACTTCAGCACCACAGCCGTTTTCAGATAGCCCTCAATGCAAAGGCTCTAGAAGCAAATATTGGTGTGAGAGCTAATTCAATCAAGGAAACACTGCATGTTGGTGAAGGGCATATTGAAGAAGGATCAGCCGAATGGTTCTTGTGGGAGAACAACTCCATTTGGCTCACTAACTTCACACACCATCAGGCTTCCAAGCAGCTCTCAAGGAAACTCAGTTTTCACACTCTATGCTTAGTGCCCTTTGAGTGCATTATCTAGGAATGAACCTGGTAGAACATCCCACACAAACGAATGCTCCACATGCGGGTTTCACATGCCACCAACTCCACATTCACAGGCAACTTCAGCGCCACAGCCGTTTTCAGATAGCCCTCAATGCAAAGGCTCTAGACACAAATATTGGTGCGAGAGCTAATTCAGTCAAGGAAACACTGCATGTTGGTGAAGGGCATATTGAAGAAGGATCAGCCGAGTGGTTCTTGTGGGAGAACAACTCCATTTGGCTCACTGACTTCACACACCATCAGGCTTCCAAGCAGCTCTCAAGGAAACTCAGTTTTCACACTCTATGCTTAGTGCCATTTGAGTGCCTAGGACTGAAATGAGGCTTCGTGAGCATCCCACACAAATGAATGCTCCACATGCGGGTTTCACATGCCACCAACTCCACATTCACAGGCAACTTCTGCAAAACAGCCGTTTTCAGATAGCCCTCAATGCAAAGGCTCTAGACGCAAATATTGGTGTGAGAGCTAATTCAATCAAGGAAACACTGCATGTTGGTGAAGGGCATATTGAAGTAGGATCAGCCGAGTGGTTCTTGTGGGAGAACAACTCCATTTGGCTCACTAACTTCACACACCATCAGGCTTCCAAGCAGCTCTCAAGGAAACTCAGTTTTCACACTCTATGCTTAGTGCCCTTTGAGTGCATTATCCAGGAATGAACCTGGTAGAGCATCCCACACAAACGAATGCTCCACATGCGGGTTTCACATGCCACCAACTCCACATTCACAGGCAACTTCAGCGCCACAGCCGTTTTCAGATAGCCCTCAATGCAAAGGCTCTAGACGCAAATATTGGTGTGAGAGCTAATTCAATCAAGGAAACACTGCATGTTGGTGAAGGGCATATTGAAGAAGGATCAGCCGAGTGGTTCTTGTGGGAGAACAACTCCATTTGGCTCACTAACTTCACACACCATCAGGCTTCCAAGCAGCTCTCAAGGAAACTCAGTTTTCACACTCTATGCTTAGTGCCCTTTGAGTGCATTATCTAGGAATGAAACTGGTAGAGCATGCCACACAAACGAATGCTCCACATGCGGGTTTCACATGCCACCAACTCCACATTCTCAGGCAACTTCTGCGCCACAGCCGTTTTCAGATAGCCCTCAATGCAAAGGCTCTAGACGCAAATATTGGAGTGAGAGCTAATTCAGTCAAGGAAGCACTGCATGTTGGTGAAGGGCATATTGAAGAAGGATCAGCCGAGTGGTTCTTGTGGGAGAACTATTCCATTTGGCTCACTAACTTCACACACCATCAGGCTTCCAAGCAGCTCTCAAGGAAACTCAGTTTTCACACTCTATGCTTAGTGCCCTTTGAGTGCCTAGGACTGAAATGAACCTGGTAGAGCATCCCACACAAACGAATGCTCCACATGCGGGTTCCACATGAAACCAACTCCACATTCACAGGCAACTTCAGCGCCACAGCCGTTTTCAGATAGCCCTCAATGCAAAGGCTCTAGACGCAAATATTGGTGTGAGAGCTAATTCAATCAAGGAAACACTGCATGTTGGTGAAGGGCATATTGAAGAAGGATCAGCCGAGTGGTTCTTGTGGGAGAACAACTCCATTTGGCTCACTAACTTCACACACCATCAGGCTTCCAAGCAGCTCTCAAGGAAACTCAGTTTTCACACTCTATGCTTAGTGCCCTTTGAGTGCATTATCTAGGAATGAACCTGGTAGAGCATCCCACACAAACGAATGCTCCACATGCGGGTTTCACATGCCACCAACTCCACATTCACAGGCAACTTCAGCGCCACAGCCGTTTTCAGATAGCCCTCAATGCAAAGCCTCTAGAAGCAAATATTGGTGTGAGAGCTAATTC
Source organism: Ochotona princeps (assembly GCF_030435755.1). Classification (NCBI taxonomy): domain Eukaryota; kingdom Metazoa; phylum Chordata; class Mammalia; order Lagomorpha; family Ochotonidae; genus Ochotona; species Ochotona princeps. The sequence continues at coordinate 26,984 of NW_026698452.1, forward strand.
AATCAAGGAAACACTGCATGTTGGTGAAGGGCATATTGAAGAAGGATCAGCGGAGTGGTTCTTGTGGGAGAACAACTCCATTTGGCTCACTAACTTCACACAGCATCAGGCTTCCAAGCAGCTCTCAAGGAAACTCAGTTTTCACACTCTATGCTTAGTGCCCTTTGAGTGCATTATCTAGGAATGAACCTGGTAGAGCATCCCACACAAACGAATGCTCCACATGCGGGTTTCACATGCCACCAACTCCACATTCACAGGCAACTTCGGCGCTACAGCCGTTTTCAGATAGCCCTCAATGCAAAGGCTCTAGACACAAATATTGGTGTCAGAGCTAATTCAGTCAAGGAAACACTGCATGTTGGTGAAGGGCATATTGAAGAAGGATCAGCCGAGTGGTTCTTGTGGGAGAACAACTCCATTTGGCTCACTAACTTCACACAGCATCAGGCTTCCAAGCAGCTCTCAAGGAAACTCAGTTTTCACACTCTATGCTTAGTGCCCTTTGAGTGCATTATCTAGGAATGAAACTGGTAGAGCATGCCACACAAACGAATGCTCCACATGCGGGTTTCACATGCCACCAACTCCACATTCTCAGGCAACTTCTGCGCCACAGCCGTTTTCAGATAGCCCTCAATGCAAAGGCTCTAGACGCAAATATTGGAGTGAGAGCTAATTCAGTCAAGGAAGCACTGCATGTTGGTGAAGGGCATATTGAAGAAGGATCAGCCGAGTGGTTCTTGTGGGAGAACAACTCCATTTGGCTCACTAACTTCACACACCATCAGGCTTCCAAGCAGCTCTCAAGGAAACTCAGTTTTCACACTCTATGCTTAGTGCCCTTTGAGTGCCTAGGACTGAAATGAACCTGGTAGAGCATCCCACACAAACGAATGCTCCACATGCGGGTTCCACATGAAACCAACTCCACATTCACAGGCAACTTCAGCGCCACAGCCGTTTTCAGATAGCCCTCAATGCAAAGGCTCTAGACGCAAATATTGGTGTGAGAGCTAATTCAATCAAGGAAACACTGCATGTTGGTGAAGGGCATATTGAAGAAGGATCAGCCGAGTGGTTCTTGTGGGAGAACAACTCCATTTGGCTCACTAACTTCACACACCATCAGGCTTCCAAGCAGCTCTCAAGGAAACTCAGTTTTCACACTCTATGCTTAGTGCCCTTTGAGTGCATTATCTAGGAATGAACCTGGTAGAGCATCCCACACAAACGAATGCTCCACATGCGGGTTTCACATGCCACCAACTCCACATTCACAGGCAACTTCAGCACCACAGCCGTTTTCAGATAGCCCTCAATGCAAAGGCTCTAGAAGCAAATATTGGTGTGAGAGCTAATTCAATCAAGGAAACACTGCATGTTGGTGAAGGGCATATTGAAGAAGGATCAGCGGAGTGGTTCTTGTGGGAGAACAACTCCATTTGGCTCACTAACTTCACACACCATCAGGCTTCCAAGCAGCTCTCAAGGAAACTCAGTTTTCACACTCTATGCTTAGTGCCCTTTGAGTGCATTATCTAGGAATGAACCTGGTAGAGCATCCCACACAAACGAATGCTCCACATGCGGTTTTCACATGCCACCAACTCCACATTCACAGGCAACTTCGGCGCTACAGCCGTTTTCAGATAGCCCTCAATGCAAAGGCTCTAGACACAAATATTTGTGTCAGAGCTAATTCAGTCAAGGAAACACTGCATGTTGGTGAAGGGCATATTGAAGAAGGATCAGCCGAGTGGTTCTTGTGGGAGAACAACTCCATTTGACTCACTAACTTCAAACACCATCAGGCTTCCAAGCAGCTCTCAAGGAAACTCAGTTTTCACACTCTATGCTTAGTGCCCTTTGAGTGCATTATCTAGGAATGCACCTGGTAGAACATCCCACACAAACGAATGCTCCACATGCGGGTTTCACATGCCACCAACTCCACTTTGACAGGCAACTTCAGCGCCACAGCCGTTTTCAGATAGCCCTCAATGCAAAGGCTCTAGAAGCAAATATTGGTGTGAGAGCTAATTCAATCAAGGAAACACTGCATGTTGGTGAAGGGCATATTGAAGAAGGATCAGCCGAGTGTTTCTTGTGGGAGAACAACTCCATTTGGCTCACTATCTTCACACACCATCAGGTTTCCAAGCAGCTCTCAAGGAAACTCAGTTTTCACACTCTATGCTTAGTGCCCTTTGAGTGCCTAGGACTGAAATGAACCTGGTAGAGCATCCCACACAAACGAATGCTCCACATGCGGGTTTCACATGCCACCAACTCCACATTCACAGGCAACTTCAGCGCCACAGCCGTTTTCAGATAGCCCTCAATGCAAAGACTATAGACGCAAATATTGGTGTGAGAGCTAATTCAATCAAGGAAACACTGCATGTTGGTGAAGGGCATATTGAAGAAGGATCAGCCGAGTGGTTCGTGTGGGAGAACAACTCCATTTGGCTCACTACCTTCACACACCATCAGGCTTCCAAGCAGCTCTCAAGGAAACTCAGTTTTCACACTCTATGCTTAGTGCCCTTTGAGTGCATTATCTAGGAATGAACCTGGTAGAGCATCCCACACAAACGAATGCTCCACATGCGGGTTTCACATGCCACCAACTCCACATTCACAGGCAACTTCAGCGCCACAGCCGTTTTCAGATAGCCCTCAATGCAAAGGCTCTAGACGCAAATATTGGTGTGAGAGCTAATTCAATCAAGGAAACACTGCATGTTGGTGAAGGGCATATTGAAGAAGGATCAGCCGAGTGGTTCTTGTGGGAGAACAACTCCATTTGGCTCACTAACTTCACACACCATCAGGCTTCCAAGCAGCTCTCAAGGAAACTCAGTTTTCACACTCTATGCTTAGTGCCCTTTGAGTGCCTAGGACTGAAATGAAGCTTGGTGAGCATCCCGCACAAACGAATGCTCCACATGCGGGTTTCACATGCCACCAACTCCACATTGACAGGCAACTTCAGCACCACAGCCGTTTTCAGATAGCCCTCAATGCAAAGGCTCTAGACGCAAATATTGGTGTGAGAGCTAATTCAATCAAGGAAACACTGCATGTTGGTGAAGGGCATATGGAAGAAGGATCAGCCGAGTGGTTTTTTGTGGCAGAACAACTCCATTTGGCTCACTAACTTCACACACCATCAGGCTTCCAAGCAGCTCTCAAGGAAACTCAGTTTTCACACTCTATGCTTAGTGCCCTTTGAGTGCATTATCCAGGAATGAACCTGGTAGAGCATCCCACACAAACGAATGCTCCACATGCGGGTTTCACATGCCACCAACTCCACATTCACAGGCAACTTCAGCGCCACAGCCGTTTTCAGATAGCCCTCAATGCAAAGGCTCTAGACGCAAATATTGGTGTGAGAGCTAATTCAATCAAGGAAACACTGCATGTTGGTGAAGGGCATATTGAAGAAGGATCAGCCGAGTGGTTCTTGTGGGAGAACAACTCCATTTGGCTCACTAACTTCACACACCATCAGGCTTCCAAGCAGCTCTCAAGGAAACTCAGTTTTCACACTCTATGCTTAGTGCCCTTTGAGTACATTATCTAGGAATGAACCTGGTAGAGCATCCCACACAAACGAATGCTCCACATGCGGGTTTCACATGCCACCAACTCCACATTCACAGGCAACTTCAGCGCCACAGCTGTTTTCAAATAGCCCTCAATGCAAAGGCTCTAGACGCAAATATTGGTGTGAGAGCTAATTCAATCAAGGAAACACTGCATGTTGGTGAAGGGCATATTGAAGAAGGATCAGCCGAGTGGTTCTTGTGGGAGAACAACTCCATTTGGCTCACTAACTTCACACACCATCAGGCTTCCAAGCAGCTCTCAAGGAAACTCAGTTTTCACACTCTATGCTTAGTGCCCTTTGAGTGCCTAGGACTGAAATGAATCTTGGTGAGCATCCCGCACAAACGAATGCTCCACATGCGGGTTTCACATGCCACCAACTCCACATTCACAGGCAACTTCACCGCCACTGCCGTTTTCAGATAGCCCTCAATGCAAAGGCTCTAGACGCAAATATTGGTGTGAGAGCTAATTCAATCAAGGAAACACTGCATGTTGGTGAAGGGCATATTGAAGAAGGATCAGCCGAGTGGTTTTTTGTGGGAGAACAACTCCATTTGGCTCACTGACTTCACACACCATCAGGCTTCCAAGCAGCTCTCAAGGAAACTCAGTTTTCACACTCTATGCTTAGTGCCCTTTGAGTGCATTATCTAGGGAAGAACCTGGTAGAGCATCCCACACAAACGAATGCTCCACATGCGGGTTTCACATGCCACCAACTCCACATTCACAGGCAACTTCGGCGCCACAGCCGTTTTCAGATAGCCCTCAGTGCAAAGGCTCTAGATGCAAATATTGGTGTGTG
>NW_026698453.1:0-7500 GCF_030435755.1 Ochotona princeps
GCTATCGCCCTGCTCGTTTGCTGTGCTGCTGTTTGCTGTTGTTGCTTTGCTGCGGTTGCGTTGCTGCTGTTGCTTTGGCTGCTGTTTGCTGTTGTTGCTTTGCTGCTGTTTGCTGCTGTTGCTTTGCTGCTGTTGCTTTGCTGCGGTTGCGTTGCTGCTGTTGCTTTGCTGCTGCTGCTGCTGAGGTGCTGTTGCACTGCTGCTCGTACGCTGCTGTGTGTTCGCACACTCTGCTGCTCTTGCTCTGCTGCTGCTGTTGCTCATTCTCTCTTTGTTTTCTGCGTGTGAGTGCGATAATTTTTAGCTTCCGCCATTTGTGTATTACGAAACACCTCAGTACTCAATAACCTCGCACTACGTGTTGGTGTCTTCATGGTATTATCATTTGCATGCATGCTCTCGTTGCTTTCCGTCGTTGTGTTGGTCGTTTTCTTCTTTCGTTTTTGTGTGCACTACGTCTCACCTAAACGTTTAGCTAGATATTACATGTGTGTGTATGTGTGTGGGTATGTGTGTGTGTTTGTCTACCTGTGTGTGTGTGTGTGTATATATATGTGTGTGTATATTCATATACATATATATGCAGTTTGTCTCGATGCAGGTCCTGCTGTGTGCAGTATTATAAGAGTTTTATGGCTGCATGTGTCTGTTTCTTTTTTGTAGCTGCTGCAACGTGCTGCGGGAGATATGGAACCGTTTTTGCTGCAACGTTTGCATGCGGCTCTGCAAGCAGACCCGGATGCTGAGTCGTTATTACGTATATTACAGCAGCGGAGGGAAGCAGCGGCAGTTGCTGGTCAAGCGCCTGCTGCAAGACTCAATTCGCCTCTCGAGCTGACTCCAGACATTCTGCAGGAAATCGAAGAAGAGGCAGAAGAGCATGAAGTTGTTGCTGCTGCTGCAGCAAGAGTCAACCGGAGGCTCGACGAAGCAGCAGCTGCCTCACGGCAGCACCAGCAGAACCAGCAAGAGCGAACGAGAGAGAGGGGCGAACGGGAGAGAAAGAAAGGCTTATTAGGTGGAGAAAAAGGAGGAGGAATGATCGACATCAATGGCGTAGTAGTAATACCAGGAGAAAGTCGTGATATACGTGTGCGAGGTATACTGGAAGCAGCAGCAGGAGGAATAGGTGGTCAAGCACACACGGCAGTTGTGCGTATGCTACATGAAGAGATGGTAGCAGTACGAAGAGCAATTCATAGTGCAGCTTTTTATACGATGATGAGAAATATGAAAGCAAACGTGGACTTATCGAGAGAAGAAAGAATACAGATACTGGAGAAGCAGCAACAGCAGCTAGCACTTCTGCGGCGGCAACAGCAGCAGCAAGAGCAACAGCAAGAGCAGCAGGAGGAGGAGAAGAAGCAGACCAACAGCAACACGTGGCTACTACTACTATTCCTAATCAGCAACACCATGAGGAGCAGCTAACACCCGAGAAGATTGAACAGCAACAGCAACTTCTGCGTAAAAGTCAGCAGCAACTGTTATTCCTCGGGGAGAAAATCAAATCTGTGATGAAGGAAGTAGAGGAGGCACGAAAGCAACAGCAGCAACAGAAACAGCAGCCAGAAGAGGAGCAGCAGCGAGTTCGTAGGAGTGGTGGTAATAGTGGCGGTGGTGGTGGTGGTGGACGCCAGAAGCAAGAGCAGGACGACACGCTAATTGTGGAAGACACGCTCACGCAGCAACAGCAGGAGCTCCGAAGGCTACAGGAGGCTTTGCTGCGGAGGCAACAGCAACAGCGGCGGTTACAGCAGCGTGTCAACAGGCAGCTGTTGCTACTAGAGCAGCAGCAGCAGCAACGGCAGCGGGACAACAGCAGCAGCAGCAGTGTGGACACAAAGGGGATCTAGATGAAGGAAAGGCTGAATTAGTTAAAAACGACTATCCATTAGGGAAAGCAGCAGTGGATCGATTGAAAGGCCTCTCAGACGAGTTACACCAGGTGTTCAAGGAAACATCTGCAGAGAGCGACGACACGCGTGCAGAAGGTGCGTGTGCTTCTGTTTGTCTTGTAGAGCCCGGGCATTTCTCTTTTTTTTTCAACCACGCATGCACACTATATATATATATATATACATCTCTCTATATATACATGTGCACTTATAAGGAATGTAGGAAGAGGAAAAATGCATAGATGCATATGATGATGTTTACACGAATGAATATAACACAGGCTTCTTAATGCTGAGGCGGCTTGAAGACCTTTGCTTGTAGGCTGTGAGAGGGGCACTGTGTTGATTTGTATATGTAAATGCAAGACGGAGAGCCCTGACAGCAGAACGTCGCTCTTATATACGGAACGACGTTCGCTGACGACGGAAGAAATCTTTTTGTTTACTTCCAGTTGAATCACTAAAATTCCTATACATTTGTTGTATATATACATGGCAGAAGTAAAGAGCCTTAAAGCTGTTACATATATAACTACATTCAATGATAGATGTTAATTTCTCGGTGCGGGTGCGAAACGAAAAAAGTTGTACTGAGTTACTTTCCTGCATGCACTGCAGCTCTCATTTATCATTTTCCGCACAGGCAGGGCAGGAGACAATTTCTCTGACAGCGTTCTACGAAAAAAAGTGGACACCTAGACACACTCTTCTCTGTGCATGCGTAGTACATTTCTGTCCCCATGTATGTACATACATGCATATATATGTATATATATATATATATATATATATGTGTACATATACACAAGAATTACATGTCAGCAATACACGTATACACACTTATGTTTGAGAATATGTACTACATACACATACCTACAGCCAAATGGGTAACGTGTGATGATGTGTGTGTGTTTGTTTGCATTACTTTATTCAAGCATCCAGACCTCTTCGCACGGGCACATAAACCTGTGTACACATGCACATACGCACAAACATACATATATGTACACATATATATCACAAGCTATATACATTGTTCTGTGCGTATATATATATATATATATATATATGCATGTGGTCAACTGAGTCTTTTTTCTGCATGTGTGTTGAAGGCGTTTTATCGGGTTCACAGAGAGACACTATGGCCGTGTTGCTACGTCTACGTCTCTGTGTACACAAACATGTAAACCTGCACGTATGCGTATGTTGGTCTAGGTAAATGTATGCATGTATATGTATGTACAGCGTAATAAGTCTGTGTATATATTTGTAAGGGTATACGCGTATATATGTAGGCATTATGTATGCATGTGCCATGAGAAGTATAACTTACCTGCGGAGCAATATATGAATGTTTGTGTAATATGCGTGAATATGTGTGTGTATACTTGTAGATGTAAGTATATGCCTGTATGTGTGTGTGTGTGTGTGTGCGTATAACCACCGCTGTCTGCGGGGCAAGGAGATGAAGCACGAATCGCAGTACATTGCTGTACTCCGACAACCCTGTATGGCCAGTGTATATGTATGTATATATATATATTACTGCATATATGTATATATATGTATATATGCATATATATGTATATACATGTATATGTACATTTAGGTGTATATATAGATATATATTCATATATCATGAATATATATGCATTCGTATGAGTGATATCCTGATTTCCTCGTGTGTACGTGCTATACCCACAGGAAACACTGTTGTATATCCTATATATCCTATTTATATGTCAGCATATATATATATATATATGTATATGGATTACATTAGATATATGTGGTATCTAGATATTTTATTTTTCGCGCAGTGTAGCAGTAAACAATGCCATATGACCTATGTATACATGTCTTACCGTGATGTGGATTTCTGTACGTGTAATACTCCTAACCAATACTGTATGGCGTATACATGCATGTATATATATATATATTTATATATTTATACATACATGTATATACTTATATGACATCATAATATATTCTGTTTAACGTACTATTCCCCTACCCAGGAATGTATGCCTTATATATGTGGTGTAAGCATATATATATATATATGTGTATACGTACTTTTTTATCTTCCTTACGCAGTTTTTATGCACGTGTTTTGGCGGTCTCTTGTGCGCTTGTGGGTACACGTTATTTTGTTCCTCTGTTGTCAAGTAATAGTTTCTTCTTTCCCTATTCGGGCAGCGGCACGCCGTCACAGAAGTGTTTTTCCGTGTGTGTGTGTGTGTGTGTGTGTTTGTCTGTCTGTGTCTGTGTATATTGTGCCTTCGTCTGTTCTATCTGTCGGTTATTGTTGACTGCGGACACAATTTCAAATGCTGCTGCTGCTTCTTCTACTGTCCAGATACGTGCGCGGTAGTCGTAGCGCGATGCGCAGGGAGGATAACTGCGGCAGGAGCAGCAGCAACAGGAACAGCAGTAGACGACGGTCTGCGCTCCATACACAGAGAGGGAGCCATCAAGAAAACAGACATGAGCAGCAAGAGCAGCAATAGCAGTAGGAGTCGTCCTGACAGCAATATGGACACTACAGACAGAGTCGACAGCGGCGTTACTCGTACTGCTGTTCCTGCTAGTAGTAATACTAGTATTCGTGGAAGTAGTAGTATTGGTGGTGGCGATAGTAGTAATAATAGTAATAATAGTAGTGTGTCTGGCAACAACAATGGAAGAAGTTTACGGGAGGACGTGTTTTGAGGTTTTTGAGCGTCTGATTGGAGACGAGTGGCGAAAGCATTGGGGAGGAACGAGTGAAAGATATGATGAATGTGCTGTGGGTTCGGAGGAGCACACCTCATCGTTCTTTTCGAGACAATATTTTCTACTACGACCTCTGCCAGGACAGTTGGTACAGGGGACCATCGTGAACTGAGGTCGCTCTGTAGCGTACGTACATGTGGCATACAAATGCGAGGGAGAGCTACGGCTAGAGGAAACATTCTTGGAAGATGAGGAAGTCCCTCCAGACGGGCTCAAGCATCTTTTCCGTGTTGGCGACAAACTTTTCGCCGAAGTTGTTAAAGTTGCAGACGCCGAGCTCGTCCTTTCTTTACGTACTCTACGACGAATTGCTGCATGGGAACGACTCATACAAATGCAGCAGCAAACCACCAAATACTCTCTGCTACTGTCACTCATGTGTATCCTAAAGGTAAATACATACGCTAGCACACCATGTGATTCATCTTTCTCATCAATACATATCATTTTTGTTTTCATATTACCACTACTAATAATAATACTACCACTACTACTATAGGAGAGCAACCCCTACTAGGTACTACTACTACTACTACTATTACCAGTAGTAGTACTCTACTCCTGTAGTACTGCGGTGCTAGTATTATAATACTACGATACTGACACGATACAACGACACTACTAACACTACAGTATTACTCCTACTATAGTACTACTATACCGATACTATGGTACCACTATATGCCAACACTGTAAAACTACTATACAACTACTATAGTACTACTATACAACTGCTGTAGTACTCCTATACAACAGCTAATAATATAAGTACAGTAGTATACTACTACTATAGTACTACTACACTAATACTGTAGTACTATTAGTAGACTCGTATTCTAGAGTACTACTGAAGTACAGTACTACTACACAACTACCAAAGTACTACTATACCAACAACTAGTAGTAGTAGTACTATACTACTACTACTACTACAGTACTACTACTACTACTACAGTACTACTACTACTACTACTACAGTACTACTACTACTAACTACTACTACTACTAACTACTACTACTACTACTACTACTACTACTACTACTACACGAGTACTGTTGTCCTACTACACTGATACTATGGTACTACCACACCTAATACGATAGTACTACTATTATAGTCGTATTCTAGAGTAGTACTGCACTAAAATTATAGTACTACTATACAACTACTATAGTACTACTGTAACACAACTAGTAGTAGTACTAGTACTACTGCTATAGTGCTACTATGGTACTACTACATTGAAACTATAGGACTACTGTATTACTACTGTAGTACTACTATTCTACTACTACTACTACTACTACTACTGTAGTACTATACTAACTATAATACTACTATATTGCAACTATAGTTTTACTGTACTGTGACTATAGTACTACTATACTAATATCATAGTAGTACAATACAAATACTACAGTAATACTGTACAAATAGTATATATACCACTACTATACTAATACTATAGTACTACTATACTATTACCATGGTAGTACTATACTACTACTCCTCTACTAGTATACTACTTACAATAGTACAACTATACTAATATTGTAGTACTACTACTACTACTACACTAATACTAGAGTACTACTGTACTATTACTGTAGCACTACTGTACTACTATTATACTAATACTATAGTACAACTATACTAATACTGTGGTACTACTATACTAATACTATGGTACTACAATACAAATACTACAGTACTATTGTACTAATACTATAGCACTTACTATATTAATACTACTGTCCTACTAGACTAATTCTATAGTACTTTTGTACTACTAGTACTATAATATCACTAGTATGAGAAATTCGTACTCAAGTAACTGCTTGAAGTCGTCGTGGTGCTACTAGTTTGGTCTTGTTCTCGCACTGCTTGCTCGTTTCTTTCCAGCGGCTGTTGCTGCTGCTGGTGTTGCTTCTGCTATCTCCCCCCTTGTCTTTTTACTTACTGCTGCTGCTCTTGGTGTTGCTGCTGGTCCTGCTGCTGCTGCTCCTCCTCCTCCTCCAGCTCTTGCTCCTGCTCCGGCTGTTGCTGCTGCTGCTCTAGCTCTAGCTCTTGCTGCTGCTCCAGCGCTTGCTGTTGCTGGTGCTACTGCTCTTGCTGCTGCCGCAGCTGTATCTATTCTTGCCGCATTCTTCGACTGCTCTGCGTAGAAAACGTGCTGTTGCTGCCTTCCCTCGTGAGAATGTCCCACGCAGACCCGTGATACGGGCTGAAGCACTCCTTCGTTTCTCGAGAGAATTCTGTTTTACGAAAATTTGGCTGACTATGTGTGGATGCTTCTTCTCTCTCTTTGTCGCCACGTGGGCGTCAATTCTGTTTCGTGTTACTTCGCTTCTCGAGTTTGACTGTATTGCAAACATCACGCCTATTCCCTATATCTCTCCCATTCTCTCTCTCCCCCTCTCTCTCTCTCTCTCTATATATATATATACATATATATATAGATACACATAACTGTAGATATGTATACATATATACATGTATACATTTATATATATCTATACATGTATTATGTCTCTGTCTCACTGTCTCTCTGTCTGTATCTTTCTCGTCCTTTTTGCCTAGTAGTAGCTATTTTTATACATCATTATGACTTCTGCCTGATGTTCTGCTTCTACTTGTAGGACAGAGGTTGCCTGTTGCATGTTGTTGCATGCCTCAAGGACTCATTTCCTCTTCGTACGTGTCCTGTTTCCTCTTTTGCTCCTTCTCGTTTGGTGCATCTGCCTATCTCATTATTCTCTTCGGTGTCTCTCTTTGGCTCTTCCTGTATGTGTGAGCTCCTCTCTCATTCTATATCTCGACGTA
>NW_026698453.1:12500-35607 GCF_030435755.1 Ochotona princeps
GTTGGAAGAATTGCAGAGAGCACTTGTAAGTCTTGTGCAGAGTCATTTTTTTTCTGTGTATGTGTATGTGTGTGTGTGCACATTTTCATTTGATATGCCGAACACGGTCGCTGGGCGCAGGTTACGGGGAAAATAGCATTGTCTACGAAAGCTCTCGAAAGATATCCTGGAGAGATGATACGAGAGCCCCACACAGTATATGAATGGGCTGTACGTACAGCGCACGAGCGAGCAGAAAGAAAGAACATGGAGCGAGAAGCACGACAACGTGCAGCTCAGCATCTTATCTCAGCTTTCGGCCTGGACCCACAGTACGCTTCTGCGCATTCGCTTGATGAAGGTTACATCTCTTCGAAGGAGAAGATGCAGCAGCAACGCGGGTTCTTCTCATCACCGCCTTCCAGCGCGGGGGAGGAGAACCGTAGACATGATGCTGACCCCATCAGGGTGAGTGGCAGCAAGTTTCTTCTTTATTTCGAGATGTTTCACCACCACACACGCTCCCGAATAAATATCATCTTCTCCAGGGAGTGAGAGTCACTGCGTGTACGGATGTGTGTACACCTCTGTAAGTACAAGTCTTCACATGTGTGTATGTCTGTAGGACTCTTTGTGAGTGTGTGGGCAGCCATGTAAGAAAATGTGTGCAGGAGCATTGTTGGAGAAGGGGGTGTGCGGGTGTCTATACGCATGCAGAGGCCTGTGCATGAGTCAATACGCGTGCAAGTAAGTTGCTGTCGGTTGCTACGTGCGTGCACGTGTTCATCTATCTGCAGGTGCGAGTGTGTAATTGCCTTTGTCTCTCTCTCTCTGTCTCTTTCTCCCTGCATATATATATATATGTATATATATATACATACGTAAGTGCTTGCGTGTGTGGGTGTGCATATTTTTGTGTGGACGCATGCATGTAAGGAGGAGATGTGTACCAGTGTGCCTGTTCATACGTATACTTCCCTCATGCGGACGAGTACCAATAGTGTACCCTCCGCTACGCAGCGACGACCGATGAAGTAAGAGAAGGTGTCGTGCAAACTTGCATGCACGGAGAGGGTAATTTCACTGAGAAACTTTAAAATCTTTTGGAAAGACCCGGTTTTCTTCTATATACAAGGCAGGCGCTACATGCACACGTATACATATAGAGGGGAGGCGCTATTTGCGTATATATTATACCTGTAGGGAAGGCTCTATTCACATATATATATATATATGTGAATATAGTGAGGGCGTTATTTACGCATGCGAAATGTGTACTTCTACTACAAAGGAGGCGCTATTTACAGACGTATACTACAGAGAAGGCCCGGACTACATGTACGTAGGAAGGGAAGGCGTTGTTTACATATATGTACAGCAAAAGCTCTATTTACTTACAGGGTTTACAGGAAGGACGCTATTTACGTACATATATATATGATGCGGTATTTACATATATATTCAGGGAAGGCGCCATTTACTTTATATATATATATATATACGGAAGGCACTAGTTACATACGTATACAGGGAAGGCGCTATTTGCATGTATATACACAGAAGGCGCTCCCTGTATATATATATATATATATATATATATATATGGAAGGCGCTTTATACATATATAAACAGGGAAGGCACTGTTTACCTGTATATGCAGGGAAGGCGCTATATATATACATGTATAGTACATATGTACACAAGGAAAACGCGGTTTTACGTACATACACAAGGAAGGCGCGATTTATATGTATGTTGAGGAAGAGCCCTATTTACATATACATGTATGTTATATATGCATATATGGATAGATATATTGAGTAGTGAGCGTCTGTTGCGTGATCATCTTCCCTTTTGCAGTGATGCAGTAGTAACGCGTGAGTAGAATTAGTGACTGTACGTCTACCAAACATACACGTAGCCAATAGTTCTACTTGTTGCTGCGCGTGAGTTACATGGTGATGAAGGGAAGGGTGGGTAGAGCTCCATATGTAAACCATGCGCGTCTTCTTCGCTTTTGTAATCGCTTACACGTTATAAGAAGTTTCTTCGTAACAGTTTTTTACTCGATCACATAAAGAGTCTTTTCAGGACTTCTAGAACAGCTGCCCATGTATTGAGACAGTGGCATGAAATTGACTATCACTTTCAGAATAATACAGAGTTCGAATTGATTATGTCTATGCAAGAGCAAGGTTCTCCAGTCATCACTTTTTTCCAATTCTGAGCAATGCTTGAAATTCTGCGAAGTCGACATTAAGGCACAGTGGCACTGTGCTCGTAGTAGAGCACTACCATATGTATTCAGATGTCTGTAACTGTATTGTTTTATGTCGATACATGTGTACACGTGTCTAGGACTGTCGTTAGGTGTGTGTATGTCCGATTATGTGGGAGCAGTAGTCGGACAAATTACACATTTCCTCTTCTTATACAGAGGCGTGTATGGATGACGGGATCTCCTCTCAGCCGTAAGCGTTGAGTATGGATCTCCGTGTCGATGTATACCAGTAAGATGTGGCTGCTAGCTGCCATGTATCTTCCAGTTTATCAGTTTATAAGTTGCTGACAGTATCAGCTTCAGGAGTTTGTTTTTGCAACATACATTGAGGAATTGCTGAGAGAATGCTATTTCTGGCAGCATTTGCGCTGCACTGTCACTTATCTTCTGCCTTTGTTGATTGTCACGACGATGATGTGTGCCACAAGAAAGCCACTGAGAGCGCAGTTGCGGAAAACGGTCGTAGCAAAAGTAAGATATCTTTGTGGGGTCCGGTGAACGAAGACGGGAGCCGTTTAATGACGCTTTTGTCACAAAAGATACTGGAAAAGGAGAACGAAAGAAGACGTCTTGGTGGAGGGAGAAAAATTAGAAATCGTGTCGAATCTCATCTTGATACAGATAGTCCATCTGCTATAGGACTTTTTAAGGAACAAAGAGAGCGGGTAATTGCCGCTGCCCGCGCTTCTGCAATGGAGCTGAAAGGAGCCTGGTATGTTCCTTCAGTATTTGAGGCCGAATGGGAAGAAACTGAGTGGACGTTTGACTGAAGAAAGACGAGAAACCAGTGTTTTCTCTCACGCCCTCTGTATTTATGGAGGACCGGTGCTCCCGTTGGCGACATTAGGTGTTGTAAGAGCAGCCGCCCAGAACCGGATCGAAGTGTACTGCAGCTCTCACGCACGACAAAGAAGAGGCAGATTCTGAGAGAGAGTGTGAACAATCTGACAGCGTGATTGTGTGGCGAACAGACGCCCCCGTTCACGCCTAGCTAGACGGGCTACAAATAGCAACAGCACTCCGGGGAGTGTTGAAGTGACCTGCGGCAGAGTTTCGATCGGAATAACTGATGGAAGCGTGCAAGTCGCACGACAGTCACGGGCGGTATAGAATAGACGTGGCACATCTCTTACATTTGCAGGAATCTGTTGCAGGGTCAGCGAATCAAGAGTGAATGAGCGAACTATGTCTGCTAGTTGAATGGCGCCGCCAGTACTGTGGAGCCTTCTGTGTATACTGGCGGTTCATCATCCACAGGTAGTGAGCGCATGGGTGGAATCGCTAAGATGTGCATACGAGGTGTCGTTTGGTGTTCAAGTTGCTTAAATGACGGTTACAGGTGTGTCAACGTGAAATATCAATGGAGAGTAAAGAGACAGGCCGCAGTGAGATCCGAACGTTTCGCCAATATCCCAATTTCGACAGGTGCAGTACATTCACAGATGTGTTCGACGTGCATTGTTGGCGAGTAATTGCATCGTACGCATAATTATGGAAAAGCATCGTTTCTCAGGGTAAGCAGCCCTGAGAGCCCCCCTGTCAGTTTTTAAGTTTGTATGTGTATGTGTGTGAGTGTGAGCGTGTGAGTATAAGCACGTTAGTATGAGCGTGCGTTACTAAAGTCGCACGTACGTATCTTATGTGGACATCGTCTGATCCAGCGCGTGTAAAACCCTGGCGCCGACGTAGCCAAATTCTCGGCGAGATGTGTATCACTCGAATGGACGTGAGAAGCGGTACAATCTCGAGCGATACACTTCGCGTATTGTTCGATCAGGCACGAAAATTCATCTCAGCTGTCTGCCGGTGCCAGGCATAGTGGCTGCCGAATTCTTCTGTGGCAACTAGTACGAGCGGAAAGAGACATATGCGGCAATTGCAGCGCTGCACCACAGTGAGCAACTCCTCGTGATACGTGAAGTGACAGTCCCAAGCACCTGGAGTCTCCTTTTGTGTCAAAAAGCAACCAGGCCATGTCTCTGATGCGGTATGTCCACATCACGTCAGCGTGAATCATTCCCACATGCGATCTGCACGTACAGGCACGTCAGTGGTTCTGTTCCCCTTGTGGTTTGGTGCAGAGAGGATGACAGTATAGGTTCGCTTCTATTGAGGCCCTTGGAGCTGTGTACGGCTAGATTACAATCATTTGCCGATAAAACACATCAGGTGTCCCCTATTCTACAATTGGAGGCAGCGCGTTGCCGAAGCCCTTAGTGTCATACGCCACCACAAGGCACCTTCTGGGGCAGAAGTACCAGATATTCCCAGCTTAAGTGTGTCAAGCTCTCGTACCCTTCAGATTGGATTTGATATGAAAAAATTCGCGGATGCTGTGCCCGGAACGTCTGACGGGCGGGTGGCGCGGCGCTATGACGAAGTTCAGACGTAGTATGTAGCTTCTAAGCAAAGACAACACCGTTGTACACCGAGGGTGCAGTGCATCTTCGAAAGACTGAATGCAGCGGCTTTTTACTTCATTTCAGACACGCGGGAAGTAACAGCTATCTATCTATGTGTGGCTGTATCTGAGCAATTTGTACTATCATCCACTCCCCCTTCAGTTGACTAATGATTATAGTGTCAGGCGCCGCGAGAAGTCCTCGTGTGATATTGCCACCAGAAATTCTTGTATGTCTCCGTGGTGCGAGGTCACCGTTTGGAAACGTGTCTGACTGTCTGCGCTGCGCGTTTCATCTCTCCAGGCAAATGGTAACGATTGTCATGTGTTTCCACGTACAAACGGATTGACGCTTGATAGTCCATCATAGAAACGTGCGCGTGCTCACAACTTGATGTGTTGCCCACCTCAGTGTCACTTCGCGAGGAAATGTTTTCTTTCTGTCTCTGTCTTGGATAAGGCGCATAGAGCACTTCCGCTGGAGATGAATACCCCTGTGTGACCACCGCTGAGAAAGAGCACGTCTGAGCTTTTATCTCAGTGGCGTCTGTTCGATATCAGGTCAGGAGATATTACAGGCTCCTTGGTATCAATACAGCTTTGAATGTCAGGGAACAGTGTAGTCACTATCAGCCAGTGTTTCAGCGGAAACAACGGCTAGGCCTGATCTTGCGACTTCCCCTGTCGACTATATTACTAATGAATTTCAGTAGGCGTTATCGCGAGTTCAGCAGATGATCATGATCGATTTGCCATGCATTCCGTAATATCCCTAGATACAGTTCAATCAAGAAGGAGAATTCTGAACTGTACAGTTTCCTCGTGAACGTGAGTTTGCCACGAATTAAGGAACACAAGGGAGATTGGATTCTGAAGGTCTATATGAATGGGGATACGGCAGATGTAAAGGTGCTGTTGCTGGGTAGAGCTCGTGGAGAAGATAGTGCTTTGTTTGTGTAAAAGTACGGGGTTTTGTGAAACGCTGCAGCCTACTCAAGGGAAGCGCTGGAGGGAGAATCCCGCCTTAGTGATGCTTTCAGGATGCCCGACTAAAGGAGAGGGAAATCGCATGTAAGAACAGAGCCAAGAGAACCGGATTTACTGAGGAAAAGACAAACATATACAACAGTGCTGGTCTAGAAGAAGCGGGAAGCCGATGAATTACGTAGTTAGCGGAGCGAAAGCAGTTAGCGTGTGTTCGCGCTCGCACATGCAGAGGACGAGGCCGGTAGATGTAGTGAAAAAAAGGGAAAAACTGCGTTCTTGGACCCTTTTGCGATGACAAAACTACGGAAGATTGTGCGAAAAGCTTCAGACGCCCATATACGAGCAAGTGTGGCATCTGCAGCATACAGTCGACCTGCACGCACACATCATCGTTTATCACAAGGCTCCTGTGTCTACAGGTGCAGCTACTCACTATGTGACATGTGATACGTACTGTGCAAGTTACGATTCTCTTTTGCTTCCATAGTGTAAGAAAATCGACTGACGAACGCAGACGGGGGAAAATGGCCTTCGTAAAGCGTGATGCGCTGGCAAACATTAGTTGAGGTACACCTGTTTCTTTCTCGAGCTAGAATACACCAGCAGACCACGCGCTACGGAGGGACCAGCCAACGGGCGATACACTGGGTTGATATAATGTGTAACCTCCACGGTAACGAGTCGTTTCTCAGGGAGCCTTTGTTTAGTGTTCCTGTCGACAATGCGCAATTGTTTGTAATGTGTAACTTCCACGGTAACGAGTCGTTTCTCAGGGAGCCTTTGTTTAGTGTTCCTGTCGACAATGCGCAATCAGCTAGGTCGATGCAGTCGCCTCTTCACTATTCTGAGCTGGTGCGCTCTGAAGCGGAAGCATTCAGAAAAATCCCGAGCACTAGCGCATGTGATTTTTACCATGATCGAGGCTCCTTTTCTGTCCATGTGAGAATTCCTAGCGGTGTGTGCTTTAAACGTATCTACTCCTTCCCGCCCGCCGGTGTCTGTACAGTCCCCCTGCACACCCTGAAGGAGCCGCTGCCACCCGTGTGCACGGAACCTCGGGACACCGCGGGCCCCGTGGGAAAGTAAGCTGGAATTGCTGCTCTCACGACTTATGAGAAAGTTCCATATTTCGTACAGTGAGATGGTCTGATTCCTATCCGAATCCTGTGATTCTTGTGCCCCCTCTGGAGCGCCGGGGGGGCTAGACATGCCCCACCAGTCTTGTCACCATAAACTTATTCATGCAGAACCGTGTATGAATATGTGTTTTCGCCAGATGTGCAAGTCTTCGGCTGTGTCGGGTCCTCTGCGTTTTCTACACACGAGTACACCTGCTTCCAGGTGCACAGCAGGTACCAGCACGTATATGATCAGACGGCCTCACACTCGATGGCGTTCCAGCACACATCTGCTTGTTGTCCTTCTGTTCGTATTGGGTGATACACCTTTGGACAAATTCACCATTTTTGCCGTTGTCGTCCCTGCGGGCCTACAGCGCTAAACATTGCGATGCCTTCGAAGTGGACTGCGGCTGCACGTGGCGGGCCAGACGGAGAAATACATTGAAATAACTGTGGATACCAATGACTCGTTGCAAATGTGCACGTGGCATATTGTGTGTACAAACATACATCTGCCGAGGGCTTCCTCTGTGTCTCTCGGCTTGCCTCAGTGCACGCAGGCGCGCCTTCGTAAACTCTCGTGTCACTCTGCGCATATATATATATATATACGTAATCTGGTGTGATATATTAACGGTACGTATGTCTTCCTATACCTGTGCAGGTGGAGGCGTCGTTAATCCTCTGTATGTAATTCCAGGTGCACAGCGCTGAATATTCAACATAGATTTCTGATTTCTGAAATTTGTGGTTGTCCGTGTGCGGGTAGGTTATGTAGCATGTGGCAGACGCCTTTAGTATAGACGCTCTTTCCGTGACTGCCTCTTTGCTTCTCCGTACAGTTGGTATGTTCCCCTTACGGCTCACCTCCAAGATCTCCTATTTTTGCTCTGAGTCTCAGCGTATGCAACGTGCACAAGAGTTTCTTTGTGATCGTGCGATTACTGCCTTGATGGTCAGAGATTTCCAAATGAAGTGGCGTAGATAAGCAAAAACTCAGCAGCGGGGCTCACTGCGTAACAATTTTTAAAATTCATTTGTCACTGGCCCGTCACACTTCCTGGCCACTAGTCTCTGCTGGCTACATAAACTCATATACTACGTGAAAAAGCGTTTCAAGAACTCCGCCTCATGATCCCTATTTTGACAACGGCAGCAGGAAGCACTGTGAAAGTGGCGCACTCCTGCATGTGAAGCAAACAGCGCTACAACCTTGGCAACTACGATAATATTTGCTACGGCGTCTGTTGTCTCTTTCCGACAATCGCAAATCCTGCAAAACAGGCGTGGGTGATCGGCAGGAGCAACAGCTGCGTCCGTTTTATCCCAGGGACGATGTAGATCTGCAGGCTGAGGTGCAGCCGGAGGAGCAGCACCAGCAGGACGTTGATGTAAAAATCCCGTGTAGCGGCGTAAAGGATAGGTAATATCGTGGCGTCGGCACCGGTCTGCCGCGTGGAAAGCAACCTCAAAAGCTCATAAATGATCGGCATAGGAAACAACGGCGGACGCCTCCTCGGAAAGTTTCCCGCAGCGCACCAAGTGGGCGACAGCATCAGCAGCAGCAGTGGCGGATGAAGGCGCTTCGCTTGCGGTGGAAGGAAGCGAGCTGGTTTACGCGGACACACACAACGGATGTAATCTATAGACATCCAAAATATTCATTGCACAGATGGCGCCACCGTCCACCATCACTGTATTGCAGCGGTGTAGGCATGGTAGCTCCTGTGGGAGAGGAGCAGCGACTGGAAAGTTTGTTTTTCCGTCTTGCACAAAGGCCTTCAAAAATACCCGTCTCCGTTGCTTCCGCGCGCAGCGGCGTACGTACCACAGCAGTCCTTCCGAGGCTACAATTGGTGATTCTGTGCAGACCTACACTTCTAGTCACGAAGGTGCAAGGAGGTTTGTCATCTCTACAATTCTTGTTGAACAGCACAGAAAATCCTGCTGTACCATGCACCGACTCATTCCTGGATTACTACGATGCTGTCTCCGTCATCCTTCGAGCTTTAGTCATCATTCGTGTCCTCTGAACCCCGTCGCTCTTGTTTCGTTTCCTCCACAATATCGGGCTTTCTTCTCTGTAGCGTGCTGCGAGAATAAAAGGTCTCTATCCAGTCTCTGCTGTAAAGTCCATACGTGGCCCTCAGACACGCAACGAGAGGAACTGAGTAGTTGTCTGCAACAACACCAAGCACTCCTCGTGCACACAGCAGTGCAAAACATCTCAGCGGGCGCGGAAGTAACAGCAGCGTCCAGAGAAGCAGGTAATGCTGACAGTACGTCTGTGCCAGACAGCGCTTTCTTCGGAAGCACAAATGCATCAGCGGCAGCCCCACAAGGTACGCGGGTGCTGGAGGGTGTAACTGCTTTATCAGCAGCGACACCCAGAAAGGCGTTTGCAGCCCGTGAAGTAGACACGTCTGCAGCATGGTTTATTGAACTTGGTAGACGCCTATCAGCACGGTGCCTAGGAGATGCAGCACTAAATTGGCGGTGCTTTGCAAAGAGCTGGCTCGAACGAGCAGCAGCACACCAACCAACAGATGCAGAGAAAACGGCCACTCTCCTAGCACCACAAGAAAAACATGTCCCGGCAGCAGCAGAAGTGACAAGAGTGCAAGTGGAAGCCGAAGATGTAGGAATACTAACTGCAATATCTAGTGCATTATCAATATGGAGAACAGCGGCTATGACTCTTATACGACGACACACGCTGGAGGACGGGTCTGGCGGGTGTAGGTCAGCGAAGGTGGAAAACAGGCAGACGCTGCTCCGCAGGGGAGAAGAAATTTCTTGTACAGCACACGCACCACCATCATTACCAATAGCAAAGACTGCGCTTGGTGCATTCGAAGGGAATAGTTATATGAAATATTTTTCTTCGAAAGGAGCGGTAGGAGTTGCAGGGGAGTCGTTGTCCAAAGCAGCGCATGTGAGAGAACCTGGGAGCTACTCACGAGCTGGAGCAATCAAAGCAGTAGGAACTGGTGCAGAAGTTCCCGGGTGCTGTAGAGTAGCAGCAGGAGCCAGTACGGAGCACAGCATATGCGAAAGAGCAGAAAGAAAAACAGGAAGGACACGACGAGATGTCGGACTGGCGAAAGCAACAGAGGAAAGGGGATTAAGAAGTGTAGAGGGAGAAGGAAGAAACGATGCACAAGTGAAAAACACATGCCGCACAGCATCGAGAGCTTCGTGGGGGAAGCGTTTTCATGCCAGGTTTGCAACATGGCCTCTAACGGGTGCGAGACATGTGAGCAACAGGCAGATGACGTTCGTTTTTAACTGGAAGTGTCTAGACATACCGCCGCTGCTGCTTTCACATGGCGTCTCTCATGCTCCTGGGTACCCACGTCACTTTTCAATCATGAGTAGATACAAACAGGTATGTTTCCGTGCCACGCATAATTCTTAGAAAGCGGTCTTGTTAATCGTAGTGTGTCTTCCACGCTCGTCTCACGGTGCACCCACAGCAACTGCTGGCGATACTCGGTCATATGTTAGTTTATCTTTTTGAGATACAAATACACTAGTAGTTTACTGGGGGTGTCATGTTGTCCTGGACTCCTAGCTATGCACCAACATGTATAATTCTCAAGTAAGTATATTCTGCGTACTAAAAGTTGCAAGGAGATACACTAGCTCGGTGCAAGAGGATAGTATTGTTTTCAAGTGATGTACGAATCTTGCGAGAGGGATCTACCTGTTCTATTCTCGAGTACACATGGAGAGGAATAGCTCTTCGCAGCGAAATATTTCCGTGGGTTTCCATCATGCATGCATACGAGGAGGCATCCTATCTGCAGTGCAATTTTAGTTTTTTCAGTCGTAGCTGTCAAAAGTTGTATGCTGCAACATTTTCAAATCGACCTCCTTTGCTGACTAGTACATATGAGCGGGTAGAAGATTGGAAAGGGGGTCCTCACTTGCTTTGGTCTCCACCGTGAGTTGAGACTGACAGGTAAGCCTTTCTTCACGTGGTGAGATATCCAGAGTTCGTCTGTTCATATCAAGTAGCCCTCATTCAAGGCCTTACGGTTCCATCAGCATGCATTCACACACAATGGCGCCAACGGCACAGACAAGTTCTCCTCACAAACTCAAACCCACAGGTACACATGCGCGGATCCATATATACACTCACGAACACGCAGACATACACACGCACGTGCAGCCATGTACACAACGGCACCAAGAGACACACATACAAAGAAGCGAAGCGGCCATGGTACCAAAGATTCCTCCATTTTTCGCCTTACCATATCTCCACCTGAGACAGCCTCAGAGTACGGCGTTCTACCCGATGTCGGCACAATCGAAGGGGCTCTCTATACCCTATCGGGGAAACGTCTATTAGAGAAACCTTTAGTACATGAGTTCACGGCTCTGACACTTACCGATATTCGCTTCTGCTGACTTACAAGAGCTGTATTCAGGACAGACTCGACAAATATTTCCCGTCCTCCTTTTTGTACGAGCGACAAACACAAGACAGACGAGATTTGTCTATGTATCGTACGTTGGCATAGAGGAAGACCTTGGGCTTTTTCTGTTGCTGTAGCTCCACGTCAGACATCCGCACAGGTATACGCTCTATAGCGTTTGCACTTAGAAACACATTCGTGTTTCGAAGGAAACAGTAGCTTAGGCAGCCCACATGTATACGTACGTTTCCTGAGAAAGACCAGTACTCTTCAGCGCCAACAGGGTGTCCGTGAAGCAGTGGCTGCTGCTGCTACTGCTATTGCTGCAGCAAAAGTAGTGAAACGGTCATGCCATTCTTTCTCTCTTCAGACTCACACAGCTCCACACAGTCTATCGCCACCCCGTCATCATCCTCATAATCACCGCCAGTCCACTATTATACTCATCACTATCTAATACTTTTCGTCATCTGCATTATAGCTATCATCATCATTATCGTTGTACACACACGCATCAGCACCATCACCATCATCATCATCACCATCATCATCATCATCATTGTCATCGTCATTCTCCTCGTATTCACCTCCACTCCACAATTATAACCATCACCGTATAGTTTAAATAATGATCATCATCATCGCTACCATAATAATCGTTATCAGCGTGACTGTTGTTTCCACAATTTTCGTCGTCATAAGCATCATCATCATCATCATCATTATAACTATCATCTGATCCTCATCATCTCTTTCATCATTATCATCATCGCATGTATGCTCATAATTATAACTATAATTCTAATAATAATCATCATCATTACACCAGTCATACGCGTCATCATTATCACACAATTATTCATACCATACTTATCACCACTGATCTGCTACTCATCATCATCATCATCGTCATCGTCATCATTATGCCATTCAGAATCATCATCATTATTAACATACACTCACTCATATTCATAGTCACATTCACCATCATCATCATATTCATCATCTTCACCGATCTACTGTTCTTCGTCATTATAATTTCGACCACCACATGCACCACCACCACCACATCATCATCGTCATCGTTATCATTTGCATCTTCGTCGAAATAGACGTGTCTACCATTACTGCCATCATCATTATCATGACGAGTATCCTAATTATCCTGTTCATGCGGATTTTCGTATTCTTGCCTACTCGTAATTTTTCCCGACCTCCCGTAAGTCATCGTCGTTATCATCATCGTTATCACGCCATCATTCATGTTCACCGCCACGTCATTATTATTATTATTATTATCATCATCAGTATGACCATCATCATTATCTCTCTCACCATCGTCACCATCAGTATAATCACCATCATTAGCATTTGTCACTACCAGTATTACTATCATTATTACGATTATCATCATCATCGTCATCACATCTTTTCGAATATCCATACATTTACTACTCGTTAGTTCATCGCCAGACTGGTAGTCGTCCTCATCGGCATCATATTACCACCAGCCCACTACATTCAATCTCACAATCATTATAACAGACTTGCGTCTACCATTATCATCATCATCATCATCGTATCATCAATCCCATTATTCAAGATTATTTTCCCTCAGCATCCACATAATAGTCATGATTACCACCAATAATGTGAATCAGCAGCTTCACTGCGGATATTCACGTATGAAGAGAAAGGTCACGAAAACGCGTATATACTGAGATGCCTTCCCAAATGTATCCGCATATACGCCTTACTCTCACAATTGCTACCATCGGCACACGCGTCTGTTTGAACCTGCCGTTGTGCTCTTCTACTCAACAACAGTTACCCCTCTTTGTATTTATCTCTCTCTATCTGTCTCTCTGTCTCTCTCTCTCTCGCTCTGTCTCTCTCTCTCCCTCTGTATATATATGTATATATACGTATATATATGTATACACACATATATGAATACTTGTGTATCCATTCGTTCATTTGAAAAAGTATTATCTATACAGAGGAGTATAGTATATACACAGAGGAGGGCATTAGACTGAAAGTGTACGTTCATATGTTAGTATGATAATGACACCATGCATGCGTTTTAATCTTTTGATTTTGTTGCTTCACCCCTTGTTGCCTGTCAAACCGTCTCAGCAATCGCCGACTTCTATGCAACGGGTTGTTCAAGTATCACCAAGGCCTTACCACAATGACTGAGAGATCTTTCTCTATATCATATGTATCGTTAGCAATGAGTGAGCACGAACGTTCAACCGATGCCTCCTAGGACTTGTAGAATGCGGGAGGTCTCTGTTCTGCCGTTGTAGTCGTCAGCAGTTCTCTGACACATGCGCTGCATTAGTACGCCACCATCCACCTAATCCTTCCGTTATCTACACCACGAGACACGTATATATATATATATGTATATGTAAATATATATATATCGTATCACTCTGTGTCTTGCACTGTTTCACGGGATATGCACAACAGGAAATTCTATAGATGTGCATACGCGCAGGAGTGAAAAAATTGAGCTCATGCCGTTTCGTCAAAAGAGGTTGTACATATACTATGTGACAACGCAGTATCAGCGAAATAAATAAAGACACAGGTGTGCGCCAGCGCAGCAAGAGAAACAAAAATGCTACTTCTATTCACGCCGTAGGGAGCGTCCGGTCTCCGCCGCGTACGCGTAGTACCAGCGTCGAGTTTCAATAATACACACGCTCTACACACGCACACACACCCCTACACCTGTGCGCGCACACACACACATACACGTACCCACACGAGCACGTACACACACGTACACACACACGCACATACACAAACGTTACGCACACACAACTGAAAGTGCAGAGAAGCCACTGTTATTTATGCTTCACGCTATGATGCTCTAATGGAACAACCCTGTCTACAACTAATCAGACAGCTAAACTGTGAGTAAAAGAGTCCAAGAGAGACAACAAGAGAAGATGAATGAAAAATTATAGCAGGAAATGGCAGCATATACACTTACGCCAACGCATATCAACATGCTACCGTTTGAAGGTACATATATATATGTATATATGTTGCTTGTGAATGATGGAGATTTGCACATGTATATATATATATATATCTATATATATGTGTCTGCGAGCACATATATGTATCCTTGTTGAGGACGGGAGGAGATGCACAAACATGAGCTATAAATATGTGCATGTATATATATATATATATATATGAGTGTATATGTATATGTACACCTATATGTAGATGTATATGCATATGGATATCTGTAACTATATATATATATATATGTGTATATGTACATGTATGCGTATACATTTCTGTGTACATCTGTGTACATATATATATATATATATACATCTGTGTTTGAAACAACACTCGGGGTCCCAATTGCAGCAGGGCTACGTCGTTAACGTGCAATGTGATATCGCAGAGTGCCTTCGTACCCTTGTAGTCCTCTTTTCTTCCATAATGGCGTACCCCTCTATGCTAGCATCCGTCATATATATATGTATATATATATACGTACATATATATATATATTTATGTACGATAAAAATATCTGCATGCAGGCACGACCGATCGTACTTCCTCCCAACGGCGAAGTCCCGCTCTCGAACGGATGCAGCAACGGCAGCAACAGCAGCCACAATAACAGCAGCAGCAGCAACCCGAGTGAAAGAATGACTGGGGAGAGAACTGGAGCCGAAGTAAAGAGTTTTGGAGATAAGAAGATGAGTGATCGTACACAGAACAGCATCAGGAGCAGCAGCAGCAGAGACAGGCACAACGACTCTATGCGTACTAACGACAACATGCATGCACGCCGCGGTGGAAGTCTGTTGACAGGGCGAATAGTCAAAAGAAAAGAAGATTTCTGTAATCCATTTTATGGACCAGGACGTGGCACCAGGGGAATGGTACCTCTCGAGGTACTCACAACCAACCAGTCAAGACCTCGCCCTCTTTCTCCATATATATGTAGATTTGTATGTGTGTATATATATACATGTATATCTATGCTTGACGATAATATCACTCAAAGAGCGTTCTGTCAGTCTTTTTCTCTCTTCATACATATACGTGTATATGTGTGTGTATATATATATGTATATCTTTCTCTCTCTGTCTCTCTCTCTTCCTCTCTCTCTCTCTTCCTCTCTCTCTCTACATATATGTAAATATATGTGTGCATGTCTATATGTATATATATATATATATATGGCACTGTCGAGCAACTATGCGGGGACCTTATCTTGCAGATAGACGTGCGTGTGTGTGTGTCTAAAAATATACATGACGACTGGGTGGGTACCCGAGACGGCACAGAAACACGCATACGTGGGAATGTCGGTATGAAGCTGTGTGCTCGTATAAACACATATGCACGCATATTTCAAAACAGTGATATATATTACATAAATAATATATAAATATATATGTAAATATACATGAACGTGTGCTTGTGACATATGTGTCTTTATACGTTTATATACACGTATAGATTCATCTATATATGTGTCTGTATATGATATACATATATGTATATACATGTATATCATATATATGTATATATTTGGAAATGTATAAAAATGTATGTGCATCTGTGTGTACGTAGGTATGCGTATGTGCGTGTGTACATGTGTACTCATGCGGGTTTATGCATGTACAGAGGTGTATAAGTATGTATATATATGCATGTATGTACAGGTATATATGCATGAATCCAGCTGTATATACGCGTAAAGGGATGCGTGTGTGTGTCCGATACTACAGTCATGCATGCCCGAATGCATGGGGATGTGCGCCTGTATACGCTTTTGTGTGTACATACGTGCGTGTATGCGTATTTGTGTGCGTACATGTACATTTATGTATGCATACATTCATATGTATTTGTATGTATATTTCCAGTGTATAAGTAAGTATGCGTAGACGTAAGCGTATCCCCATGCATGTACATGTAGGCATGAGTGTGTGTGTATATATCAATGTCTGTATATGCGTTTATGCATCTTCATGTATATGTATATGTGTGTATTTATGTATGTGTGTATGCATGTATGTCTGTACACGGTCTGCAAGGGTAAGTGTTTTCTATGTTTATGTCGGTGTGCATGCACGTACATGTCTATATACATGCATACGTATGTATGTACATGTATCTGTAGCTGTATCTATGTATCTATCTATCTATGTATGTATCTGTCATATCTATGTATGTATCTATCTATGTATCTGTCTATGTATCTATCTATCTCTATCTATCTATCTATCTCTATCTATCTATCTCTCTCTATCTACCTATCTATCTATCTGTCTATATCTATCTATCTATATCTGTCTATCTATATCTATCTATCTATCTATATCTGTCTATCTATCTATATCTATCTATCTATCTATATATATCTATCTATATCTATCTATCTATATCTATCTATCTATATCTATCTATCTATATCTATCTATCTATCTATCTATATCTGTCTATCTATCTATATCTATCTATCTATATATATCTATCTATATCTATCTATCTATCTATATCTATCTATCTATCTATATCTATCTATCTATCTATATCTATCTATCTATATCTATCTATATATATCTATCTATATGTATCTATCTATCTATATGTATCTATCTATATCTATCTATCTATATCTATCTATATATATCTATCTATATATATCTATCTATATGTATCTATCTATCTATATCTATCTATATCTATCTGTCTATCTGCATCTATGTATCTATATATATATATATATATATATATATGCTTCGTGTGGTTGGCTATATGGTTCTATAGGTAAAGATATCCGTTAACATACACACCTCTAAATACGCAGATTCACCGAGACGTACACACAGGCATCCACGAGCACAGTGACATAAATGCACACACCCTTCCACACTCACAGACATATACACGCAGGAGATCCATACTACACGGACGACGTGTCTGCACCGGCAGATCTACCGTAGACACATACGCACAAGACATTCATATACACACACGCACACACAAATCTACGCACCACACCAGCGTATACACACAACGACACAGACCCTCTCACAACCAGACATATGCACAGACACATACACGCACAGACATGTACTCACACACACACACGTACACACACAGACACAGAACCTCACACACGCAAACATATGCACAGACACATACAGGCACAGACATGTACGCATACAGGCACAGACATGGGTGCACACATGCACACACACACACACACACACACACACAACATGTACACCGACAGACACAGACCCGACACACACAGAGACGTATGCATACCCGCGCAGACACGTACTCACACACGCACACATATACACACACACAGAGGAATAGGCAGATACACGAATGTGCAGATACATACGCACACTTGCACAACCAGACCCATACAAACACGTACGCATACCACATAAACGCAGATCCACCCACTACATATACACACATATACACACAGACAAACTGACCGGACATGCACACAGCAACATTGTTGTTGCAACAACATTTCCTGTTGCTTAGCTTCTCTCCGTTCATGTCACCATATTTTCAAGGAACCTTTTTGTAGTGCTGGCATTTTCTCCGCTTCCGTCCTGCTTTTTTGTATATCTCTGTGTGTTCCATTTTTTTCTATCTTTTCCCCTTCTCGTATTTCTCGTGTCGGTTTGTTTTGCGCTTTCTTACTACATATCAAGCGAGATTCCCATGAAGGACTCAAGATGACACCATACACCAAGACGTGTCTTGTTTCAGTGTAGCATGTGTGTTTTGTCTTTTTCTAGCAAATTTTGCGCATGCGATCAAATGTTTTAGTTCTGACTCTGGTACATATTTTCGTCTTCAATGGATATAGGCTTCGTTCTAACAGTTTCTCGAATTCTGTTAAATCATGTGTATTATGCTTTCACGCATCCTCTCTTTGTAGATGGGTATATTGTGCTTCATGACTACCCCGTCTGTTGTTTTCTCTCCTTCGCTTTTCTCTCTCTTCTGTCCATATATATATATATGCGTCTCTTTTTCCTTTAATTGCTCCTTTTCTTCTCTCGCGTACTCTCTATGCCTGCGCATGCATCTATAACTGCCTCCTATATACGTCTGTATGCATCTGTAGCTGCCTCCTGTGTACTCCTGCATGCATCTTCAGCTGTCCTTTGGTAGATATACATGTGTGCTTACTATCTAGACTACTACGAGCAGCAAGTGCTCTCTCTATTATCTTTCTTTTGGTGGGCTTCGCAGGCGAAGGTCTGTCAATGGGAGCCCCCGCCGCAATTGAACCACCCGGCAGATACGCCCCGAAGAAATCTTCGCGTGGCAATCATCGGCCCACCAAACGCTGGTAGTCATCGAGCGAATAAACTGCTACGATACGCATATATACATATATATATGTATATATATATACACACACACACATCTATGCACACACACATATGCACGCACACACACACACACACACATATGCACACACACGCACGCGTGTAGAGGTACACACACGTGCAGATACATTCAAGTACGATTATACATTCATATATTTACATTGATATATTCACAGTTTGCTCACACATATATACGTGCATACATACACGTCTATGACAGCATGAATATACGTACATACGTGCACATACACTTACCTATATATAATCGCAGGTAAACATATGCATCGATGGGTACGCATACATACATATACATACATATGTATACCCACGTACATACCCTCACATACATATACAGACATACTTTTACAGTCACATCCATATTCACCCGCAAGGATACAGACGATACTATATGTACGCCTTCAACTCTACATATCAATAAATGCATAAATACATACATACATACATACGTATACCGTAAAGAGATACATACATACATACCTGTACGTGCATAAAGGTATATACATATATATATATATATAGGTGTATTCGTATATATATATCTATCAGAACATGCATGATTATAAATGCATACACATAGACATACCTAGACATATCTATACTGAAAAATTCATACATATGTATACATACCTACGTATACATGTATACATACATGTAGACACATACATCCACATATACGTACAACTTCATACAAACATATGCATACCTACATGATAAATGTACATACCTGCATATATACATACACATACATACATGTCTACGTACATCTACACACATATATATACATACATATACATTACCATTTTCATATACGTACGAACAGATGGATACATACATGCACCTCCATACATATACAGATTTATATGTACAAACTTACCTTTACATACAAACAGGAAAATACACTTAAATCCATCCATACATAGCGATACATTATATATACATATATACCTATATATATATATATTTGTATATAAGAGTACACATACATATATATATATATATATATATATATACGAACACGACTATGTATACATACATGAGTATTCATATATATATATGCGTACATACCCCTGCTGTAGTGCATAATTCACCGTAGAATCACGCACACACACGCAACTGTTTGTGCATGTACACACGTGGACTCATGGACATATACTTGTGCACGCAGACATGCATATTGGCGCATGCATGCGTACGTACCGCTACCTTCATACATACATACATACACACACTTATGTCCAAATACACATATACACGTATATACATGTGTACTCACAAACGTGTGCGCGTGCAAACTAATATGCTCGTGCACACAGACTCATAGGTACGTACAGAGACGACCTTACCGTCGCCTATACGTACCCATACATTCGTGCATGCATAGTCACACACATTCCTGCATACAGTACCATACCGCGAATACACGACCACAGCTGCCTGCATACATAACCATGCAATCGTGCATATCCCAACGGAAATTCCTGCATACGTAACCGTGCCTTCATGCATAAAAGCCCATACAGTCGTGCACACACAGCCATCCTCTGGTGCATACGTGTCCAAACATCCGTGCGTACACAACCACGTTCTCATGCATACACGTCCATACATTGGTGCATGCACAATCACAGTTTCGTCCATACACATCCGTACATCCGTGCATACAGGATCATGCGTTCGTGCATACATGTCCATACAATGGTCTACACTCAGACACCGTTTGGTGCTTACACGAATATATACCCTTGCCTATGTACACATGCATTCCCCTGGCTGCAGAGACATACATTCAAGGATACACACTCATCGACTCGTACATAGGCGATTGCGCTGTTGCGGCTTCCTATATTTTGTTGATATTATTACAATTATTATTGTCACTATTTATTATTATTATCATCACTTGTTATCATTATTATTACTATCATGCCTATTATGGTAGTTCTGGGTCTGAAGTAGAACTCAATATTAATAATAATATCATGCGTTCATGTGAAACGATGCTTTGCATCTACGTTATATTAGTCGTGATTATGAAGAAGAGAAAATAGAGAGAGGGAGTTAGTTGTGATAACTTCCATTCTTTCGAGGCTTTCACTTGGATGGCTGATGCATGTGTATATCACTGGTGTAACTATTGTACTATCGGCATTTTGTGACGGTTTGTATTGATATCGTCTTATATACATTCAAAATTAGAATTAGAACAAGTATTATACCTACATAGAATTCCGTATTATATACATATGATTAAGTACTATACCACTATCTAAATATATATTGCTACATTATTTCTATAGAGTAGTATAACTGAACTCTTAGTACCGTAGGATTTCCATAGCCTGATGTTATTGGTATGCACTTATAATTATATTATAGGTATTGTGCTATATATATATATGTATTATCTTTCTCTCGCTCTCTGTATATATATATACATATATTTATGTGTAGATGGACTGCTATTATTACAGTAGTGTTTCGGCCTGATGGTCGATTGTGCTGATATTCTATCATGCTGTACCGGTAGTACGGAATTTATGTACTCTGTATATATATATATATATATATATATGGACGAGTATTATTATAATAATATGACGGTTTCATGGTCGTTTATAATAGTATCGTATTATGCTATACTGATAATACTCCATATATGTACTCTGCATACAGATACGTTTGTATATACTAGTCTTATTACAGTAATCTGACTGCTTTATAGTCATTTGTATTGATACCAGTATTCTTCTTTAGTACTACATATACATACTATATGTATATATATTATGCATATATCTTAAATGTATATGTGTGTACTAGTATTATTATACTAGAGTTACAGCACGATGGTAATTTGTTATAATATCATAATATACTATACTAATAGTAATGAGAATATATCAAATGGGTCCATCTATACAACAATGGAGGAAGTAGGGTATGAACAGAGTTCATCTATATAACAATGTCAATGGACTACTATGAGTAGATGTACACTCAGACTGCATAGTTGCAATTTGTATTAATGCTGTGTACGTGCTGGTCTTCGTTACTATGAAGTGTTGTTGTTGTTTGTTATTTAGGTGTGTTTATGCTTTCGTTCTTGCTGCATGTTTTATCGCCGCGGTCGCGCTTTGTTTTCTTCTCCATTTACTATCTGGAGACTGTTGCTGCTTCCCCTTTCTCTGTTGCATGTACTGTCGCTCCTTTTTTTCCTGTCCTCTGAATCTGCTGTTGCTGCTTTTCTCTATGTGATTGTGAACAACAACGGAAATATACTCGGTGTGAGGGTCTTCAATTTGGTAGTAATCGTGGTGAGGATGATGATGGTGGTGGTGATAGTGATGGTGGTGGTGTTGGTATGATGATGATGGCGGTAATGATACGGGTGGTAACAATGGTGGTGGTAATGATGATGTTGTGTGTGTGAATGTGGCGGGGCTACTGAGATGATGGTGGTTGTGGCATAATCATGATGGTGATGGTGAGAATGGTGGTGATGGTTGTGATGGTGGTGGCAATGAGTATGGCAGTAATGGTGATCGTGGGGGTAGTGATGATGGTGATCATGGTGATGGCGGTGGTGATGGTTATGATGATGGTGCTAATGGTGGTGCTGGTGGTAAGGTGATGGTGGTGGTGGTGGTACTGATGATGGTGGTAGTGGTGGTGATGGTTGTTCCCGTGGTGTTAATGGTGCATGTGCAGGAAAGAGCTCGCTG
The DNA here is from genome assembly GCF_030435755.1 of Ochotona princeps. Taxonomy (NCBI): domain Eukaryota; kingdom Metazoa; phylum Chordata; class Mammalia; order Lagomorpha; family Ochotonidae; genus Ochotona; species Ochotona princeps. Next base: position 34,862 of record NW_026698453.1, read on the forward strand.
TTGAACGCTCTGCTTGGACGGACGCTCGCTGCCGTTTCTCCGAAAATTAACACCACGAGGTAATTAATCGTGCGGCTTGCAAAAGATGGTGATTGTTATAGCCTAAGAATGACAAATACTAAGAGAGCAATACAAACGTGTATATATGAGAATGACGTAGTAAAAATAGTCTTAACAATAACAGTGATAAGTATGAAATTCGTATAAGTAAAGTCTAGCCATAATGAGCTAGCTGCCTCAAGTAAACGTACGTCCGTATTACATTTCTTACAGTAAATAAGATCGTAGCTCTTTGCAGTGATAGACACAAAAAACATATCCCTATGCAATTGTATACATGCGTGTACATACATGAAAGTTACACATGTACATGAGCACACGAGCACATAAATACTCATCTAGACATACACATATAACATATAATACATACACATACACAGACACGTAGATATCCTTCTGTGCGTGTATATATATATATATATATATATATATTTACGTACGTCCATACATATACATATGCACTTGATCATACGAACACATACATATATACATACATACATGTATACATACAGGTACACACTCACCTGTACATACATTTGTAGTCTATACATACACTTACAGAAACATATACATATCCTGGTACTCGCCTTTAGATACATGCATGTCCATACATATATATGTACATGATCTAACAAACATATTAGTACTCCTGAAAACGTAGATATGTCTGATATATATATACACAC